>NC_087356.1:8633668-8933668 GCF_030014295.1 Loxodonta africana
CTCCCTGCAGTGCAAGCTAAAAGAGAACTGGTTGGACATGAATACTGAGAGCTTTCAGGGAATAACTCTGGATAGAATTGGAAAGGCACTGTCTCTAGTCATTTCATAATTGAATAAAGGTAAATGGCATTCTGATACTCTGGAATGTACTTGACAATCACTGTTTGGCTTCAGATTCAGAGCTTACCTATGAAACGAAGTATTTATATGATTTTAAAACAGTAGAAAAACTATGATGTTTATTCATTTGCCAACTCTAAAAATATAAAAATGTAAAGGAACTTCAACTTGTCATATATAATATTTAACTGTATTCCATTTGCGTAATTGAATTAGGGTCACCTGGCATTTTACGGTGTTTTAAGTAATTTATTTTCTTTATTTTAAACCAGAAATTGTTTTGTTTAAAGGTTGTTTTTATTTTATTTTATTTTTTTAAGATTCTTCAATATATGGCCATGGGCTTTATTTTAAAAATATATTTCAAAAGTAATTAATAGTAGGCTAAAAATGGTACGAACTTTATTGTGTGCTTTCAGTGGGATTGCATCTTTCTTTTCTACCACTAAGAGGTGAGTCTTCGGGTTATAGCTCTCTGTGTAGCCTACGGGCATCTCAACCAGGAATGATGGTTTACATCGGAAATGGGAGAGGAGAAAATATTTGATGGAGCAAATTTTGATAAAGAAATAATAATAAACCTAAAAAGCACAAAAGCTTAATTTACAAGATATTATCTTCATCTAGAAAAGGGAAACTGTGTTTCTAACTGCCAGGCATTGGGATGATGCAAAACATCAAAGAAAATCAACGAGTCCAAAGTGACCTAGCTTATAATGGAGCAAACAACAAAGAAACAAACAAACTTACCAAAGCACCCATTCTCTGAGAAGCCTTGGAAAAGCAGCCTGATGAGGAAGGAAGGTAGTGGGACCATCAGCATCTGGGAAAGTGTTTCATAAATGATCCCCACTGCAAGGCCAAGTGAGGTATTCCCTGTTTCATTTAGGGAGACACATATTTTATAGCTAGCCAATGAATGTTTATAATACAGTTGGTACAGTTGAATAATTTAGCTCAATCTTTCCTCACCAGTTTTTCTCCTCAATTATCTAAATCTAACTATTTTGTTGTTGTTGTTAGTTGATGTCAAGTAGATTCCCACTCGTGGAGCCCCATATGTGCAGATTAGAACTGCTCCATATGGTTTTCAAGGCTGTGACCTTTCAGAACCAGATTGGTCTGCCTGTCTTCCAAGGTGCCTCTGGGCGAATTCAAACTGTCAACCTTTCAGCTAGAAGCTGAGCACGTAACTGTTTCCACCACCCAGGGACCAGCTAACCATTTTAGCTATAGCATTTTCAAGCAAAGTAAATGCTAGACTTTTGGCAAGACAGCTTACCTTTCTGTGACTTCATTTTCACATCTGTGAAATGGCATATATTATGTGTCTACCATAGAGAGTCTCTGCCACAAAAACCAAGATGATATTGGCTCTACCTTTTCCCCTGTCTTAAGAATGACCTGCTAGGCTCTGGGGCAATCACGAGTTAAAATCTTACTGTTCTTCTGGCATAGTGGAAGGTCCTTTGGGGTTGATTTTCTCTCTGGTTTTACAGAGAAGATGCCAGCTCCCTCTTCTCTGAAATGATCTGGAAGCATAATCTCCACCCCTTTTCCCTGGCCACATTGTACACTCAGCCTCTACCATGAACTGGCCCATATAGGAAGTAAATCTTAAGGCAATCCTAGACCAAAATCGTAAATGGGCATGAGTGGGAGGATCACAGGTACTTGCAGGGAGCTTCACTTTCTTCACTTCCCAGGAAGGGAGAAGTTCTGCTTAAGAAGGGTTTTCCCTTCACTGCTGAGTTACCTCTCCTTCCTCAGGTTCCTTACTAGGTCTTCTACACTCTTGCCTTCAAGTCACCCAGACTGACCAATTCACCCCCTTATGTAAACATACCCTCAACCAAAGGAGACTTCCCATCTCAGCCCTCTCCTCAAACCTATTGCTATTGAGTCGATTCTGACTCATGGTGAGGTTATAGGACAGAGTAGAACTTCCTCGTAGGGTTTCCAAGGAGTGGCTGGTGAATTTGAACTGCTTACCTTTTGGTTAGCAGCCAAACACTTAAACACTGCATCACCAGGGTCATCAAATTTGAGTGCCCCAGATTTCAGTCCGAGGGTACTGATGCTTGTCCTTGTCTGATCATGGAGTCCCTGAAGCTGCCAGTAGATTCTAATCCAGTGAACTTAGGTGACTGTGACTCTTCTTTTCCAGTTAAGTCTTCTATCCAGCAAAAGGTGTGAATCTACTACTTCCATTACCATTGACCTGTTAAGAAAACACGCCATTTGAATAAAACATTATTTTTTCTTACAGGCAATAAACCCTTTTGGAGAAATAAGCACTTTTTTTTTTTATAGGGGTGTGGTACTTTGGTTTGTTAACCATTTGGGGGTCTGATGACATCACATGCACACACTTACAGAAGCCAAACTAAACTGCTCCTGTTACGGCCCCAGCTCTTGTTAAATTCTATTTATTTAACACCTGCCTTCCTCTGATCTAGGATAGGAGACTGTTTTCAGTCACATTAACCTTAGGTAGGACCATGTATGGGCATATTAAAATGTCTTGTGTGAGATAAGATTATTGTAGAAATCAGGGCTAGTTTGCATCCACATTTCATCCAACCTCAGATGCCATCTTTGTGTGATAAGCTCCATTGTTACCTGCATGAGCAGGTGAGACCCAGAAACAGCGGCGCTGCCGTTGTCTCTGATAAAGCGATTTTAAGATATGTCTCAATTGCAAATAGATTAAAGTGTGAAAAAATATTCATCTTGGAACCCATGAAAGACGACAATAGGAAACATCACATTACCCAGTGCACTAATATCAAAGTAGTTTAAAAGGAAAATTAATCCTTTCCTAAAATGCAGCAAAAGTAATTTTTGCAATACGATGCAATGTAAGTTTAGTGAGAATATTTTAATTGAGCCACATTGCTCTTTTAACTCTTCTTTCTGGGACTGGCTAACTTATTTGTGTAGAATATTATTTTGGTATTTTTCCACCTTAAATCCCATTGTTTTAATTTTTCTTCCAAATTTAGGCCTACCTTTGGATTTGAAGGAAACTCTGGTGGCGTAGTGGTTAAATGCTACAGCTGCTAACCAAGAGGTCGGCAGTTCAAATCCACCACGTGCTCCTTGGAAACTCTATGGGGCAGTTCTACTCTGTCCTATAGGGTTGCTATGAGTCAGAATTGACTCGACGGCAGGGGGTTGGGTTTTTTGTTTTGTTTTTTGGATTTTAAAATTTGAAACCTTATAATTTTTTTTTTTTTTAGTAAGAAAACAGATGTTGTGTAGGGGTGTGTATATATTTTAGGGAGTCAGGGAGTAAGTAAGGCCAGAGTTAAGCTATGGTTTCTTTGTATGCCTGCTCATTTAATGAGTTTATATGTTTAGAAGAAGCCCAGTCAACAGTGCTCTCTTTGCTAATATTATGGTTCACAAACAATCTGTGTTTTGCTTTAAATATTGTGTAAATACTTAAGACTGATTCTACTGTGTTATGCTGAGAGTAGTAATAAGGCAGAGACAAAAATCAAAAGTGGTGATTTTAGAAGTTTAATAAAAATGACAGAACTAAGAAAAAAAAGGATTGCAAGTGTCATGGCTGTGGATTAAGTAGAGGATATTAAAAATCTTTGGAAGTTTTCAGGATGGCTTTAAAATAGGGAAGGTATATCCACTAGTATCATTTCATTTCTCAACGAATATAACCTTTGAGGTAGGAATGGAAGTCTTCTGTTTTATTTTGTCCTGGGTTGAAAAATCAGTTGTCTACATCTCTTTTGAGATTATTACCAATCTTAACGGAGGAAAAAAAAAAAAAAAAAGAAAATCCTGACTAGTTTTTTTGAAAGGATTAGACATAGAGGGAAATATTTTTACCCTGAGGGGTTAATTCTGGCTGGGTGTTTGGGATCACGTGTTTGTGAGTCTAAGGAATCTGAGCCCGGCTTCTAATTTACTACAGACTTCGAAATACATGTGTTGACCTACAAGCCCAATCTCAACAGAGCAGCATTTAAGTAAGAGCACAGGAAAGACACAGAGAAAGAAAGCTGGGACACCTGTCCGGGTCAGTGTTGACCCTTCATGCTTAACTAATTTTTCAGTGATCTCTGACCCAGGTTTCCACAGTTCCACGGAGATTTGTATCTTTCATCCAACAAATCCTACACCTGCATTCAATTAATGAAACAAAACTCAACTTTGTTATCTGATGAACTGAGTTCCTAGAGCCATTGAGACAATTGTTTTATTATTGTATCGACAAATTATCCTATTAACAACTGACAGTGGGTTTTTTTTAGTACAAAAATCAATTAAAATCTTGGCTGAGAAGCACGACTATAGTTGGATAAGTGGAATTGGCAATTAGAAAGTGAGTTAATAGTTTATATACATATATATTTCACAAATTAGCATCAACTAAAAAAAAAAACAGAAATTTGTATTGAAAATAAGAATGCTAAATTATCACAGGGCATATGGAACTCCTCAGCCTTTGGTTTCATTTTGTTTCATGCTGGTGTCCCTCCTAGTAACTGCATGAATATCAATGCTGTGTTTTATTTTTTCAATATGTATTTCTAAACTTTCCATTTCCACTGATTCCTTGCTATCAGATTTGATAAACTACCTTGTAAAATATTTAATATGTGGACTGAAAAAATTTGCATCTTTGAACCCTTGGCCATAAAAATCTGATTGATTGGTTTGCTTACTTACTACAGTAATTGTTTACGCATTGAGAATACTGAGCTAGGATCCATGGTCAAGGGAATTTAAGATTAACAAGCGTTTTGACTTTAGGAATCAAAAGAATTGTCTTTCAGCAGAACCGAAGTTTTACTTTTCTTCTATATGGTGACAGAGTAAATCTGATGATTCTTGGCATTTATTTCTGCCCTCTGAGCACCCCTCTTCACTGTACTTTAAGTAAAGGTAAGTAAAACTATACGATCTCTGTAAGGACAACATTATACTTAAGATGTTTAAGATTATACTTTAATGGCATTAAAGATATCCAAAAACCTGGTAAGTGTTGTTTTGGAGAGTGGGGGAGATTAATTTCATCTACTCACTGATCTATTACACTTGAAATTTCCTTGGAAATGTATAACCTTAAAATACAAAAGAGAAGGAAGAATAGTTGTATCACTGACTATGTACCGAATGGTTCATAATGTCATCAATATGCTATCTTTTCTATATATAGGTTTACATATTGCAGAAAGCACACATTTGTCCAAATGATACCTGAGCTCTGTCATTCACTTAAGTGATAGAATCTTTCTTTTGGATGATGCCATCAGTTCTGAAGAGGGAATAAGGATAATCAATTGAAAGAACAATTCAGAAAAAAGAAAATCACATTAGAAAAAGTATGCACCATTCAGTTTCTTAATCGATGCATTTTACTATTAGTATTATAGAGACACTAACTTTAATAAAATAAAAATAAAATGTAAAGAAGAAAGCCCAGAAACTGCAAAGGATGTTGTGAAAACCTAATCCGTTATACAGATTAAGAACCGTAAATCAGAGCAATAAGAAATGATAAGGTTCAGAATTCTTCTATATGCTTTCTCTTTTTTGGTTATTTTATTAACTTACTTCTCTGTTTCAGAAGATCCTTAAATGATTGCCTAAACAAATATTTAGACATTAGACAATTGGTTTCCAAATAGTTTTAGAGAATATATGTGCAAGACAAGACAGAAATCTTATCTTTCCCGTCTTTGAAGTCTATTTCAACCTTTCCTCCTTACCCGGGTCAGTTTACTAACTGATGTCTAAGCATTGCCTGGGTTTTCTTTGGTGTACGAGTTTGCTCTCCCTGGATATCCTGTCCACTTCAACATACCTCTAACTATGACCTAGTTCTTAAGACTAGCTTATTTTCCGTCTCTACCATGAAACTACTCTTTTCCAGTCCTGTGTGAGTCTGGCAGTCAATCTCACAACTTTTCTAGCAGTTGAAATCTATACAATTCTTAAACCCATGTAATCATGCAGCCCAAGGAGACTGAGAATTATATCAGCAAAGGGAACATGACAATTCCTGAAAAATGCTGTAATGGTTGCTCTTCGCAACTTGGAATAAAGTTGAGGGTGCTACTATTTAAATGTGTTCCTTCATCTCAGTGGAAAATGTGGGGTCCTGGAGAGGTTCGGACTAAGTGGCTAAACTGAACCAAACTTGGCGTAGTTATCACAAATAGAAGTTAATCTGGAGTGTTAATTAAATGTATTACTGGCAAAGATATTTGGCAGTGGCTAGGAGCTCTGGTGGTGCAGTGGTTAAGACCTTGGCTGCTGACTGATTCCACCAGCCACTCCTTGGAAACCCTATGGGGGCAGTTCTACTCTCCTGTAGGGTCACTAGGACTCAGAATTGACTTGACCTTAAAGGGTTTGTTTGTTTTTTTAGTTGATCAGGGGAGTCCCTAGGTGGCACAAATGGTTAATATGCTTGGCTGCTAACTGAGAGGTTGGTCATTTGAGTCTACCCAGAGGCACCTCAGAAGAAAGACCTGGCAATCTACTTCTGAAAAGTCAGTCAGTGAAGACCTTATAGAGGACAGTTCTACTCTGACACACATGGGGTTGCCATGGGTCAGAACTGACTTGACGGCAGCTGTTTGTTGTTTTTTTTTTTTTAGTCAATCAGGATGTCTCCAGGACCACTAGGATCCTAGTTGATGTATAGGCCACCCCACCCAAGCAAAAACAAAACAAAATAAATAAAACTTTAAACATAAAGGCCAGACTTGATTCACCGTGGTGAAAAGTTATGGCCTCTCATCCAATTAAAAACCCTGAACCTGTTTAGTTGATTGAAGGTAGGGCAGGTACACTTGAGGAATGACTCCACAAAAACACCACAAAGGTGTAGTAGAAATCCACTTCCTAGCCTTTCCTCCCAAGACTTGTAGCTATGTTCTAAATACTTTGGAATGGGATATTTGAATACTAGCCCTAAATTAACAATAATTTCTGGACACCCAGAATTTCTGTGGTCTACTAGTTTTGTTAAGGACTTATGGGAGTCAGATGAAGTTTTGCCAAATCCATCATAAACGTTGGCCCTGGTTTCTAAATACGGATTTGGAATAGGTTTTCCTAGAACCTGGCAAAATCTTCACCCACAGAATGAGGCCAATTAAGGTTGAAAGGGTTAAGTTAAAGCCTCTCGAATTGCCTCTGCTTATTATTACATTGTATTAATAATATACTATATACCCTGAGATATTGTAGTTTAGTGATAAAATCACAGACATGGATGCAGGGGTGGAAATTTCTTTCACATTGATTTTAAACTAGGTTGCTTGACCAGAAGAAGTAACAGGTAGATCTTGAATGATAACAGGTGGTAACTACATCAAATTTAAGTTACTAGTCAAGACATAGCACCCCCGCCAACCCCTGCCACACACACACTTTTTTGGGGGGAGAAAATCAACCCGGTCTCAGAGCTATCATTCTAACAATTGGTTCTTATCTATCCCATTAAACACAGAACATCAGAAATAATTTTCTTTTACCTGGAAGAAACACTTATACATCTTTCCTGTATTTACTCAGAACTAAGTCAATTCTCCAACTCTGTATCGTAATTAAATCTTAAACATCAAGATCATCTCACCTTCTTCGAGAATATCACACTGATCCATTATTGATTCACTAATGACATCATGATGATAGCACCTGGAGAGGATGAAGTACCAGATATCCTAGATGCTGTGGTAGTTGAGAGAAGGAGATGAACCTCCTGAAAATGTGCTCAAGTGTCTGAGGGTCTAATGGTCTGGTGTTTGATTTTGGTTTTAGTGGTCTTGTATATAATAGATAAGTTGCTGTACCATGTACCCATTATATCTAGAAAGAAGAACAATGCCTGATGTGCTTATGAATGTTAGAGGCAATTCCTGTCATGTTGAGTGTTCTGGTTGAACCAAGTTATGGAGTATTCTTTAAGGCTGCTATCTTTGAGTGCCTCAGAGCAAGACTTTCCTTTGGAAAAATAAGACTGGGCCCAAACAGGTTCTGACAGCAAAAGAAAGTTGCCTGAAAAGGTGGCTAACATTTTCAGAATTGGTACTCCCAATTCTCACCCACACATATGGCATCATTGAGGGTTTTCTGTAACCAACTGATAAAGAAAAAAAAAAAATAGCATGGCTTATGGATAGATATATTACACAATAGATTAGAGGTGGATTAGAAGTGGATTCTTGCAGTATTCAAGCCATATTTAAGGCAGCTCTGAAGGACAATGAGAAAGGAAAATTTCCCCAGTTGGCAGTTTTGAGTAGTACATCTGGTGATCTCCTTTTCCTGAAGGAGAGGGACAGATATATACTATTTGAATGATCTTGACTAATGGCATCAGGATCAGAGATTTGGAAAAAATTAAGATTGACATGTTGGAATCAAGCAAGTTTGAGCATTCTCAGTTAGGTGGACGAGCATCTCAAAATGGGTCCACGGTGATGATATCACATGAATACTCATAAAAACATTCCTTATGCAAAGGAGATTCAAAGTTAAGATGGACAAGATATCTCGTTTTGTAGAAATTTAGTCTTTTTTTTTTTTTTTAAGGCATTCCAGTGCTTGCACATAGTCTCATACACAAATGGCCACAGCGGCAGGGATAGAGGTTATACATGGGCTTAACAATGTGTACTTGCACCGACAGAGACTGATCTGGTTACTGTTACTGCTGAGCATCCGCTCTACCTACGGTAAAGAGAGTTGTACCCTATGGGGGTCAACCAGCTGCCTCTCATTACAGAAGAGCAACAACGCACCTTATAAAAATAGGCATTTATTCTGTATGTCATATTTCTATCTGGAGAAACACCTGAGAATGGCAGAATGACTTACTACCACAGTGCCCACACAGCAGTACTTCTGACCAAGGGGATTATTTCACTGCAAAATATTGTTATTGTTAGGCGCTGTCAAGTCAGTTCTGACTCATAGCAACCCTGTGTACCACAGAATGAAACACTGCCTGGTCCTGCGCCATGCCCACAATTGTTGTCATGTTTGAGCCCATTGTTGCAGCTACTGTGACAGTTCATCTCACTGAGTGCCTTCCTCTTTTCCATTGACAACTTCTTACCTTACCAAGTATGATATCCTTCTCCAGGGACTGATCCCTCCTGACAACATGTCCAAAGTATGTAAGCCATAGTCTCGCCATCTTTGCTTCTAAGGATCATTCTGGTTGTACTTCTTCCAAGACAGATTTGTTTGTTCTTTCTTTCGGCAGTCCGTGGTATATTCAGTGCTCTTCGCGAACACCACGATTCCAAGGCGTCCATTCTTTTTCTGTCTTCCTTATTCATTGTCCAGCTGTTGCATGCACATGATGTGATTGAAAATATCATGGCTGGAGTCAGATGCACCTTAGCCTTCAGGGTGACATCTTTGCTCTTCCACACTTTGAAGAGGTCCTTTGCAGCAGATTTACCCAATGCAATGCGTCTTTTGATTTCTTGACTGCTGCTTCCATGGCTGTTGACTGTGGATCCAAGTAAAATGAAATCCTTGACAACTTCAACCTTTTCTCCGTTTATCGTGATGTTGTTTATTGGTCCAGTTGTGAGGA
This sequence comes from Loxodonta africana, assembly GCF_030014295.1. Classification (NCBI taxonomy): domain Eukaryota; kingdom Metazoa; phylum Chordata; class Mammalia; order Proboscidea; family Elephantidae; genus Loxodonta; species Loxodonta africana. The sequence continues at coordinate 8,643,378 of NC_087356.1, forward strand.
TTTTTGTTTTCTTCATGTTGAGGTGTAATCCATACTGAAGGCTGTGGTCTTTGATTTCATCAGTAAGTGCTTCAAGTCCTCTTCACTTTCAGCAAGCAAGGTTGTGTCATCTGCGTAACACAGGTTGTTAATGAGTCTTCCTCCAATCCTGATGCCCCATTCTTCTTCATATAGCCCACAGTTTTGAATTATTTCTTTAGCATACAGATTGAATAGGCATGGTGAAAGGATACAACTCTGATGCACACCTTTCCTGACTCTAAACCACTCAGCATCCACTTGTTCTGTCTGATCAATTGCCTCTTGATCTATGTACAGGTTCCTCATGAACACAATTAAATGCTCTGGAATTCCCATTCTTCACAATGTTATCCATAATTTGTTATGATCCACACAGTCGAATGCCTTTGCATAGTCAATAAAACACAGGTAAACATCCTTCTGGTATCCTCTGCTTTCAGCCCGAGTCCATCTGACATCAGCAATGATGTCCCTGGTTCCACGTCCTCTTCTGAATCCAGCTTGAATTTCTGGCAGTTCCCTGTTGATGTGCTGTTGCAGATGCTTTTGAATGATCTCCACCAAAATTTAGTTTTTGTGTGATGTAAATGATACTGTTTCAATAATTTCTGCATTCAGCTGGATCACCTTTTTTGAGAATAAGTGTAAATATGGATTTCTTTCAGTTGTTTAGCCAGGTAGCTGTCTTCCAAATTTCTTGGCATAGACGAGTAAGTACCTCCAGTGCTGCATCCATTTGTTGAAACATCTCAATTGATATTCCATCAATTCCTGGAGCCTTTTTTTTCACCAATGCCTTCAGTGCAGCTGGGACTTCTTCCTTCAATACCATCGGTTCTTGATCACATGCTACTTCCTGAAGTGGTTGAACATCAACCAATTCTTTTTGGTATAATGACTGTGTGTATTCCTTCCATCTTCTTTTGAAGCTTCCTGTGTCGTCTAATATTTTCCCCATAGAATCCTTCATTATTGCAACTCGAGGCTTGAATTTTTTCTTCAGTTCTTTCAGCTTGAGAAACACCGAGTATGTTCTTCCTTTTGTTTTTCTGTCTCTAGCTCTTTGCACATGTCATTATAATACTTTGTCTTCTCGAGCAGCCCTTTGAAACCTTTCCTTCAGTTCTTTTACTTCATTTTTTCCTTTTGCTTTAGCTGCTTGACATTCAAGAGCAAGTTCCAGAGTCTCTTCTGACATCCATTTTGGTCTTGTCTTTCTTTACTGTCTTTTTAATGACCTCTTGCTTTCTTCATGTGTGATGTCCATCCACAATTTATCTGGTCTTCAGGTTATTAATGTTCACCATGTCAAATCTATTCTTGATATGGTCTCTAAAGTCAGGTGGGAAATACTCAAGGTCATACTTTGGCTCTCATGGACTTGTTCTAACTTTCTTCAGTTTCAACTTGAACTTGCAAATGAGCAATTGATAGTCTGTTCCACAGTCAGCCCCTGGCCTTTTTCTGACTGATGATATTGAGCTTTTCCATTGTCTCTTTCCTCAGATGTACTTGATTTGATTCATGTGTATTCCATCTGATAAGGTCCATGTGTATAGTCACAGTTTATGTGGGCAAAAAATGGTATTTGTAATGAAGAAGCTGTTGGTCTTGCAAAAGTCTATCATGTGATCTCTGGCATCATTTTTATGAGCAAAGCTATATTTTCCAACTACCGATCCTCCTTGTTTCCAACTTTTGCATTCCAGCCACCAGTGCGACACCCCCATGTGCCTGTCAGTTTGCCATACTGTAGGGGCTTGTGTGTTACTATGATGCTGGAAGCTACACCACCTATATTCTGATACCAGCAGGGTCATGCATGGAGGACAGTTTTTAACTGACCTTCCAGACTAAGACAAACTAGAAGAAGGACTCGATGGTCTACTTCTGAAAAGTATTAGCCAATGAAAACCTTATGAATAGCAGGGGAACACTGCCTGATATAGTGTCAGAAGATGAACCCCCCCATGTTGGAAGGCATTCAAAAAATAACTGGGGAAGAGCTGCCTCCTTAAAGTAGAGTGGACATTAATGACGTGGATGGAGTCAAGCTTTTGGGACCTTCATTTGCTGATGTGGCATGACTCAAAATGAGAAGAAACAGCTGCAAACATTCATTAGTAATCAGAATGTGGATTGTACGAAGTATGAATCTGGGAAAATTGGAAATCGTCAAAAATGAAATGGAATGCATAAACATCGATATCCTAGGCATCAGTGAGCTGAAATGAACTCATACTGGCCATTTCGAATGGAACAATCATATGGTCTACTATGCCAGGAATGACAGCTTGAAGAGGAATGGCGTTGCATTCATCATCAAAAAGAATATTTCAAGATCTACTGAAGTATAACACTGTCAGTGTTGAAATAATATCCATATGCCCATAAGGAAGACTAGTTAATACAACTCTCATTCAAATTTACGCACCAACCACTAAATCCAGAGATAAAGAAACTGAAGATTTTTACCAGCTTCTGCAGTCTGAAATTGATCAAACATACAATCAGTATGTACTGATAATTACTGGTGATTGTAATTTGAAAGTTGGAAACACTGTGAAATAAGCAAGACACTTCATTGACTGAGAGTACTGGAATCACCATGTATCCCACTCCTTTGATGAAGCTCCCCAAGAAATTATATAAAGGCGCACTGAATATTTATATATGTTTCTAGCTAGGTACTGGGACCTTGGTGGCACAGTGGTTAAATGTTTAGCTGTTAACCAGTGGTTGGCAGTTTGGATGCACTAGCCGCTCCTTGGACACCCTTTGGGGAAGTTCTACTCCATCATATAGGGTCACTATGAATTGGAATTGACTTGACGGTAACAGATTTGGTTTTGGGTTTCTAGCTAAGTGAAAGTTAAAGCCAATAAAATTGAAATCATTAAAAGCTCAGACTCCTTTGGAATATAAGTTTTGCTGTCAGGTAAAAATATCTTAACAGCTGAGGCACTGGCTAAGGGTAAAGGGAACCCAGAATAGGAGGTTGTAGATACCAACTCTTTGACTATCTCCATGCTTTTCTGATACTTGTCCTATTTCCCATGGTTTCTTAAAATGTATTGACAGTGGGCTGAGATAACATATGCAAGTTATTTCAGAAACCAAAAATGAGTCAGTTGTGCTTCAATATTTACAAGCAATACTGTGTATATTTTCATCATATATTCTCCTACTTTGGGCTTTGAATACTTTATTTAAATTGCTTTATTGCAGTACAAAATCAATGCACAATAAACTACAAATATTTAAAGTAGACAACTTGGTGAATTTCAACATTTGCATACACCTGTGAAATCATCACCACTATCAAGATAGTAAACTTAACAATCACCATGAAAAGTTTCCTCGTGTCCCTTTTCAATTCGTCCCTACTTCCCCACAGTCCTTTCTGCCCCATGGATCTGCTTTCTGTCACTAAACATTAATTCACATTTTCTTAAAATTCATGTAAATAAAATCATAAAGTATGTACTTTATTTTCTAATTTGTTTCACTTTGTATAATTTGAAATTCCCTCCCCCTTTTTTCTTTGTATCATTAGTTCACTCCATGTTATTCCTGAGTAGTATTCCATTATCCATTTATCCATTTACCTTTTGATGGACTTTGGACTGTTCCCAATTTATGCCTTTTGGAAATAAATCTTCTCTAGAACATTTGTATGTATGTCTTTCTGTGGGCATAGTTTCTCATTCCTGTTGGGCACGTTACTAGAAGTGGATGTCTGAGTTGCATGCTAAGTGTATGTTTAACTTTTTAAGAAATTACCAAACTGTAGTCCAAAATGGTTGTACCATTTTATATTCCCCTAGTACTATGAAAGTTCTTGCTTATATTTGCCCATACACTTATCATTTATTTGGATATATCCAGGTTTCAGTTTGATACTATTTTCCTTTTGCTTCAACAGCTTTTAATGTTTCTGATAGTGCTTGATCGTAGTCCATGGGTGGTACAAATAGTGAAACACTGGACTACTAACTGAAAAGTTGGTAGTTCAAACCTCCCAACATGCACCTCAGAGTAAGGTCTGATGACCTGCTTCCAAAAGCTGCAGTGGAGAGCAGTTCTACTCTACACACATGGGGCTGCCATGAGCCAGAACCAACTTGATGGCAACTAACAACATAGTGCTGGTATGTTAGTGATGAGTTAGTCTAGCTTTGATGTGCCTAAACACCCTAAAAAGTATATTTATTTCACCTTTGACTGGAAAAAATATTTTTGCAGGGTATTGAATTCTTGGTTGGTAGTTTTATTTTTCTTTCATTTCTGTAAAGATATTGTTCCACTGACTTTTGGGATGCATTGTTTTCAGTAAGTCAGCTGTCATTCTTGTCTTTGTTCCTCTGTTTATGATGCACTTTTTTTTCTCCGCTGTCTACTTTTATGGTTTTTCTTCATCACTAGATTTAAGCAGTTTAATCACGATGTGCCCTTTAGATTTTTTTTTTTCTCCCATGCTTCTTCTTGCTGTTAATTGAATTTATTTAATTTATGTGTTCACATTTTTGTGGACGTTTAAAAAATTTTGGACATTTTCCTTCACGTATATTTTTTCTACCTATCCATATCTCTCTGCTCTTTTGGGGGAATGTATATGTGTTTGTGTATGTATATAAACACACACCGGAAAACAAAACCACTGCCGCTGAGTTGATACCTACTCATAGTGACCCTATAGGACAGAACAGACCATCCCCATCAGGTTTCCAAGGCTATAAATCATTCCAAAAGTAGATTGCTATAACTTTCTCCCACAGAATGGCTGGTAGGTTTGAACCACTGATGCCTTGGTTAGCAGCCAAGCGCACCACCGGGGCATATATATCTTTGTAGGATATGTTGTATATATCCCTACAAGTCACTAATGTTTTGTTCTTAATATATTTTAATCTTTGTTTCTCTGTTTTAATTTCAATAGTTTCTGTTGCTGTGTCTTTGAAGTTACTGATCTGTTTTTTTTGCAGTGTCTATTCTGTTAATCTCATTCAGTGTATTTTTATCTTATACATTGTATTTTATGTCTAGATATTCAAGTTAGATTATTTTTATATTTCCTCCATCTCTCTTTTATACACTTATGCTTTTATTTACTTTCTTGACTACACAAATTATGTGGATAGTAGCTATTTTTACATACTTGTCTTCTAATGCTATCATTTGTGTCAGCTGATCCCTCAAGGCTTCTTTTTATCTTTGTTAGGTGGATGAGAGACAGCCTTAATCTAGGGCTAATTCGCTCTCGTTACAGAGGCAATATCCTTCTGGGGATTCTACTCAATGTTCACGTGTCATGAGGTCTTTGCTCCTGGATGGTGGGAACACAAACTATTCCCAACCCTGGTGGGTTTCAGGGATTATTCTACCTGATCTTTTCTAGTGTTTTTTTTTTTTTTTTCCTGGCCTTAGGTAGTTTTCTCATATATCTACAGAGATCAATCCTCAGTTGAAGAATTGAGAATAACCCTCTGCAAATCTCCAGAGCTTTCTCTACATATAGCCCTCTTCTCTCTGGTAATTTTCCCTGCAAATTCTAGCCACCTTGGCCTAGTTGTAATCTGAACTACGTGTTTTCAACCTCATGAAAGAGCCAGGCTCTTTTTGTGTATCTCACATCTGCACTGCATGTTGGAAATTCTTTCCAGGTAGTAGGTGGGCCAATCATAGTGGTCACTTTGTTCGTTTTGCTTTTCTCAGGGTCCACTGTCCTATTCTGCCTGTTCTAAAATGACTAAAAACTATCACTTCATATTTTTTTCTTTGGATTCCTAGTTATTTAAGGCAAAGGAGCAAATCTGGTACCTGTTCCTATATCATGACTGGAAGAACTCTAATTACTCTTAAAATATACTCAGTATTTTGATTTAGAAAATTGTTTTTCTCAATGGAGAAGATAGTCAAAATTAGACTGGAGCATTTATGTTAGTTTTTATTTCCTTTAAGCATTATGTCACATCCTTCAGAAATAGTTTTCTCATTCCCGTTTCACCTTCTTAATGCAAACATTATTAACACTGCTATTAGCATGTTGAAGAAGTCAGCTTGTTCTAGTTTTTGCCTTCCTGACATAGTTTGTACAAACGTGTACTCTTTATGCATGTGTGTTCCCTTGCACTTGTGTATGTATGTAGACATTTACTGAATTTTATTATAGGTTTTAAAGGGGAAGGAGATTTATGTTTCACAAGACATCTCTTTCCTGAGTTTTCTTTGTTGAGCTATTATTAGTTTTCTCTCCAAATAAGAAATCTGAAACAAGCTTTGTTTGAATATCTATCAGACAAAACAGCATGCTCACTCTATTACTGTTATTTGGTTTGATTATATACATTAGCAAATTTCCTGGGAAAAATACCTAATACTCCACTAGGACTGGCTCTTATTGTTACTAAGATAACCGCTAATGTAATATATTTGGAATATTCTTGTAAGACATTGAAAATGAAAATTCTCTTGGGAAATCTACGATCAATTCATTTTTGCACAACTCAAACAGTAGTAGTTTAAGTAAGATCACTTGGACTCATTTAAGGAATGTGAAAGAAAAGAAGTATAAAACCAAATACTGGAGCTATGACAATTCACTAATAGAAGACTATGTGTATGTGCCTGTGTGTATGAATGTTTACATATATGAAAGTAGGTATGTGTGTGTGTACTCATGTAGATATAAATACAGATATGTATTTGTAGAGAAAAATGATATATAACATATATAAATATAAATGCTTAAAATAAATCCTTTATAACATTTATGATGGCAGTTATATAAAATACATTGTCTATTTAGGCAAATTAAAATATAGTTATTATATTTTTATAATAAATACAATTAATCTAAATAATAATGTATTGATTTATTAAGTATAAAGATACTGTTCTTTGGTTATGTTGCAAGTTTGGCCATTAATGTTTTATTAAACAATTGAAAGAATAATTAACCAAAAAAATTCCCTTATAAATGCTTACTTAGAACTAAACCCACTAGTGTACTTTTTATTTCTTTTAGTGATGCTCAGAAAATCTTACACATTTAAGTATAAAACTACACAAATGGTAAGTTAACTGTAACTCACTTTGACCAAGGGAAAATATCGCAAGTGAACCAAAACTGAGGGCTAACTTTTTAGTTTTAAATGAACTATTCATAGGAAACCTTTGCAAGAGATCACTTCCAGGATAGAATTTGCTAATTTATATTCTGGAAATATTTTAATTGTAAATTTAGTCTTATTTAAACAAATCATTCCTCTGAACTTCAGTATATCCTTTGAATTGTTTTCCCCACTAAAATAATGTATTGTATTTGCTGTATATTTTCAATTATTAGACACTTTCTCTATAGAAATAATTTCTTTCTTTAACCATCTTGTGGCTTGTGGGTAAAATCTTTTTAAAATTATTTATGTATTTATTTTTCTGCAGTATCAATCAAACCTCTTGACCTATAAAATTGTACACCCGTTTTGTTTAATATACAATTTTATTAACCATTTGTACTTGGAAAAATAAAATAAAATTTTATTCAAGCACATTGGAAACCCAAGCAGATGTAAGCTGAGATTATTATGAGGGAGCAAGTAAAAATGAAACTGACTGTCCTAAGTGTTTAACGCCAATCTCTTCTATAGTTCTGGGTTGTATTTAGGAAAAAGCAAAATCTTGTCATTTTTTATTTCTATTTTGTCATGGCATGTAAAATCCTTCAGATAGTAACCCGTGAAGCCCTCACAGTGCAGTGGTTAAGAGCTATGGCTGCTAACGAAAAGGTTAGCAGTTCAAATCCACCAGCTGCTCCTTGGAAACCTTGTGGGGCAGTTTTACTGTTTCCTTGGAAACCTTGTGGGGCAGTTTTACTGTTTCCTTGGAAACCTTGTGGGGCAGTTTTACTGTTTCCTTGGAAACCTTGTGGGGCAGTTTTACTGTTTCCTTGGAAACCTTGTGGGGCAGTTTTACTCTTTCCTATAGGGTCACTCTGAGTCAGAATTGACTCCATGGCACTGGGTTTGGATTTTTTTTTTTTTGGTTATAGTGGACCATGCCTACTTCTTCAACTCGTTGTCAACGGTCTCTTCCTCTGCATTCATTGCTTCAGCAAGTTCCTGGAATGTCCCATATGTCTATGAGAAAACTTTCTCAAACCCTGTGCCCTTCTCATTCCACTGTACTGCCTTGCTCACTTTAGGTTTCACTTTCTCATCCTAGGGTGAGAGCAATTTCCTAATAGCGTGTTTTGCATAGGATAAATTCATTCTGGCTTTAGCTGGCTCCATTCCCAAACTCCAGTGTAGAAATATGGATCATTCTTAGCATGTGGGAGAGTGGGCCCAGCAGCTGGAATATTTTCCTCCTTTTGACATCCATCTAAATCTTCAGAAAGCTGTCATTCCCAGACCTGGCAGCTTTTCACTGCCCCACCAAGAAGACACAAGTGATGAAAAAAACATGTTTCTTTCTGAATCAACATACAGCTTATTATGGTAAGTTACATTCTAGAATAAAAGTAATCTTATTTCTAATATTTGGAAAAGTTTTTCAAGTTATTGAGCTAAGTCTTTCTACATCTATTGAAAGCTCAAACACTCAAATGAAAGTTGCAGTGGAATTTTACATCCTGACTAATTTCTGCAATCTAAGTAGTATACACAATCACAAAACATATGTATCTGTGACTGTCTGTTCATAGCACCACGCTGGGCACAGCAAAGAACAAATTTAAACGGACGTGATTTCGTTCAAACCGTTTTCAGTCAATTTTAGCAAATGACAAAGAATGTCAAAATGGCAAAGAACATTCCGGAGAATATCACCCCTTACTGATGCATCTTTCACCAAGTAAATTCCAAAATACGGTTGTGTTTTCCTTAAAGTACATACTGCTTTTATGCTCTTTAACAAAAATAACTGCTGATGATGCTTTTTTTCCTTCTTTTCTATTTGTGTTAATTTCTGTTTAAGATATGACTTCCCAGGTCAGCCCACAACAGAATTTCTTTCCAGCTCTTTGGTGTGCTGGTACACTAAAATCTTTCAGAGGTCAAATTCCCCAAACTTCAGTGACCTTCTATGGAACCAAGTCTCTTCTATCAGCAAAGCTGAGTGGTCTTTTCCCCGCCTCTTGCCACAGTTCTCATTTTTTAACCAAGCTCCAAGCTGCCTCAACCTTCCTCTTTCTTCTCCATTAAATTGTCTCCACAGGAAGCACCACTTGTCCTGATTCTATTGTTGCTCAATTTCAATGTCACAGCTGCAGTTTTCCCACTGTTTTATTCAAAAGCTGATGCCTGCCTTAAAGGCCTTGAAACTCCACTTTTGGGAAAAAAACCTGAGGGCTCATGAAATCTCATTTGGAGGGGGAGGAGTAGTCCTAGCTGTGAAAAGTGCAAACTGTGAAATGGGGCAATAGCAAGGCCTAGAGAAAGGAAATTTCACTGGACTGAGAGCTAAGGTATGTCCTAGGGTAAAATCACCACAAATTTATAGTAAAAATAAGAGACAGGCTTTATTTAGCCCATGTTCAAAGAGGCCAAAGTGGGAAAATGGACAAGCACACTGCCAGAGCCATGTCTGTCCGAGTCCAAGGAAGGTTACAGAATCATCAGTATATGAATATTATTGTTGTTGTTGTGTGCTGTCTAGTCATTTCTGACTCATAGTGACCCTATAGGACAGGGTAGAACTCTCCCATAGGGTTTCCAAGGAGCAGATGTTGGATTCGAACTGCCACCTTTTGGTTAGAGCCCTGAACCACTTCACAGCGGATAAATTCATTGAAAGCTTCACCTTTTCACAGATTAGCTAAAAACTACCAAATCACCATGATTCTACAATTTGAATTGTCTTTCTTAATAATTATTGGTACAGGTTTCAGTAGCAACAGGAAGGTCTTCATTGGTCCAACAAAGCTTACTAATTGCTAAACCCTAATAAAAAGAAATAGGAGTGGAAAGTATATGGGTCTTTCGTGCTGTGTTTTATGATTTGTTTATGTGAAAGCTTCCCTAAAAGATGTTTTCCAAGATTGTCCTAGCTATTGTCTTTATACTTCAGGGCCCAGTTGATGTGTCCTTGTGAATCCTTATGAGGCCAGCTCCAGCTGGGTCACGTTCTTCATACTCAAGGACGTGGAATAATGGCTCCAATTTTAATCTCCTCAATCAGGTAGGAAGCACAGATTTTAAACTCTAAGCATGCAGAAATTCCCTTATGAAGGGGAGAAAGAAAAAATCTATTAACGTAGACTTCATGTTACTCGAGTGTTTTCTAAGCTCGTCTGTGCTTGGCTTTTCACTTTGTTATCACTGGCGTCAGACAGCCAGCATATCTACTAGGGTTACAAAAAACCCATTGCCATCTAGTCCATTCCGATTCATAGTGACTCTATATGACAGAGCAGGACTGCCTCATAGAATTTCCAAGGAGGGTGGTGGATTTGAACTGACAACCTTTTGATTAATAGCTTGAGCTCTTAACCACTGCACCACCAAAGCTCCATCTCCTGGGATACTACTACTTTGGGATTTTCATTTTTATTTTTTCTCCCTGATTTTACCTGTTAGTTTCTGATCCACTTAGGTTTACATTTGTTTCAATGATGTTATGCACTCCTTTGATGAGGCAAAGGGCATGGCAAGATGGAAAACAGAGGCAACTGGTCCAAACTTTCTAGCTTTTGTTTCCCAAAATCTATGGATGTTGAGGCAGGTTATCATTTGTTTACTTACTTATTGATTTATATTTTTGAAAAACCAAAAAAGATTAGAGAAGCAGGCACATCAAATTTCTATCATTCCCGAAAAGAACCCATTTTCAGTTATGAGTCTTAACACCTTCTAATCACTTTCCTGGCTCAGCCTGCCTCTCTGTACTTGGCTATTTCTAATCATACATCCTTCTTACCCTTTTTGGCCACCACAGTAAAGAACTCTGGTGGTACAGTGGTTTAGAGCTTGGCTGTTGACCCAAAGGTTGGCAGTTCAAATCCACCAGCCACTTCTAGGAAACCCTATGGGGCAGTTTTACTCTGTCTACAGTGTTGTTATGAGTTGGAATCAACTCAATGGCAATGAGTTGTTTTTTTGTTTGTTTGTTTTTGTTTTATAAGGAAGCCCTTTAAAATCTCCTGTTTCTGGTTTAGGTGCTTCTTCTGTGTGATCTGCTGACATCCAGTTATTTCCCTGTCATGGTTCTTGTTGAATTGCATTACACTCTCATGTTTAATTGTCAGTCTTACCATGAGATCATAAGTTGGGCATTTTTTTTTTATCACTGTATTTTTCTGTCATCCACACACACACACACAAAAACCACTGTTCATATTTCATGTTCAATATATATTTGATGAATTAAAGTGCATAATATGCTTTTGATAAAATTTTGTTTCTCCTTCTGTTTTTATATAGTATTAAAAATGTGGAAATGAAAGTACTTTTCCACTGGTGCTTTAACAGAGGAATGATACAAAAAAGTCTACTCAAGTTTAAAACTTATCATAAAATATACCTGTTGCCTTCGAGTCAATTCCAACTCATAGCGACCCATTAGGACAGAGTAGAACTGCCCCACAGTGCTTTCAAGGAATGACTGCTGGATTCAAACTGCCAACCTTTTGGTTAGTGGTCGAGCTCTTAACTACTGTGCCACCAGGACTCCATTATTATAAAATATAATTGAGCCAAAATTTTTGACATCTAATGATTTTAATAATTGAATTAGATGACTCATCCACTAATGATTTAGTAAGAGTATAGGGTCACTATGAGTCGGAATCGACTCAACGGCACTGGGTGGGTGGGATGTGGGTATGGTAGATAAAACAAATGAAAAAACATGACATATATTTTTTAGGCTCATGATGTGTGCCTATGTGCGTGTGATAGAGAGAAAGAGAGAGAAATCTACACATGTACCAACACACGCACGTTCAATAGTCTCTTTTATGAAGCGAATTTCAAGCATTCAGTTACCAACCTAAAGGTTGACAGTTCGAGCCTAGCCAGTGGGTCTCTGGGAGAAAGATCTGGCGATATGATCCCATAAAGATTGCAGCCTAGAAAGCCCTATAGGACAATTTTACTCTGTCACATGGGGTCACTATGAGTTGAAAATCAACTTGACGGAATCTAATAACAATAACAAAACTATAAACACAAAATGAAGGAGTCTTCAGTACAGATGGAAACAACTTCTGACTGGGTTAAGTTAGAGGATTTTGATACAGTGTTACTAACAAATATCTTGATGATTGTATTCACAAATATCCAGAAAAGAATAAATATAAAATATTAATACTTTCAGTAAAAAGGACCAAAGACAAAGTGGAACTCTTAATTTTAGACTTGATATTCTTATATAATGTTAGTCAAAACTTGTGTAATATAATTAGAACCAATGCATTATTCAATAAGGATGAAAAATACAAGAGTTTTTAAGGATTTGTAATTTTAAAATAAGGGATAGTAGTTTCATAAGACTTAATTATTTCATTAAATGTTTAAAGTAAGCTATAACTTAAAGGACATCTGGGTTTAAAATATTTCTGTTTTAATCTTTAACAATTTTGTACACACACACACACAAAACCAACTTGAAAACCCATTTTGTTTTAATGTGTTCAACATCCTGATAATTTCAATTTTGTTTTTCCTTAAAATAAATCACTAAAATCTGTGGGCTGCATTAAAACTTATCTTTATCTATTTAAACAACTTAGTTAAAACACAGATACAATAAAGATGCTTGTTTAAAAATTAATTTATTTATATATTCATCTAAATAATGATGCAATATAATTCTTAAATACTACTAACATTTGTGTATGATATTTCTCTACATTTATTAATGACTTGTCTAGCATAATTTAATAATGATACATGTATATATTTACCATTGTTTAAAATTTCTACTTTGTTACATAGTAAGCACAGAGCTTAGTGATAACTATCAGCACATTGTTTTTTAACATGAAGGCTAGTGAAATAATTTGCAACTGTAAAACATGATAATTTATTTGCTTCTGTTATATATGAGATCATTTCCTGAACTATACCTCTAGGCAAAGTTAAGACCATATTAACCTTTAAAGTGATTTTAACACTAACTTAAAAAACAAAAACAAAAACAAAAAAACCTATTGCCGTCAAGTCAAATTCTGAATCATAGTGACCTTATTGGACAAAGTAGAACTATCCCATAGGTTTCTAAGGATGTAAATCTTTACTGAAGCCAACTGCCACATCTTTCCCCCATGAAGCAGTTGGTGGATTCAAACTTTCAACCTTTTGGTTAACAGCCAAGTGCTCTAACCACTGCACCACCAGGGCTCATACACTGCTAACTTAAGCTTCCAATAAATCTCTCTCACACACAAACACAATCATTTGAATCTGTTCTTTCTCACCAAAGTGTTTTACATAAAAGCCCATCAAAAGTATATATATTGAAGATGGCGGACTAGGCAGACGCTACCTCGGATCCCTCTTACAACAAAGACACGGAAAAACAAGTGAATCGATCACATACATAACAATCTACGAACCCTGAACAACAAACACAGATTTAGAGACGGAGAACGAACTAATACGGGGAAGCAGCGATTGTTTCCAGAGCCTGGAGCCAGCGTACCAGTCAGGTACGGCACAAGCACGGAGAGCTGCTCCACCCCCCTGAACTAACCCCGGGAGGGGGACCAGCTGGTTCCGCGGGCGGCATGGGATGCAGCCGGAAGGAGAAGTCCCCAGGAGGCAGTGACTGGTCTTGGAATGGGGAGAGCAGCGTCCCAGCCGGGGAACCGTCCCGCCGGGATTTGGACTGGACGCAGGTATGGCATAAACACGGAGAGCTGCTCCACCCCCTTGAACTAACCCCAGGAGGGGGCCCAGTTGGGTCGCGCGGGCGGCGTGGGACGCAGCCGGTAGGAGAAGTCGCCGGGAGGCAGCGACTGGTATTGGAGCGGGGAGCACAGCGTCCCAGCTGGGACACTCGGTCACGGCACAAGCACGGGAAGCTGCTCCACCCACCCAAACTAACCCCGGGAGGGGGACCAGCCAGTTCCACAGGCGGCATGGGACGCAGCCGGTAGAAGAAGTCCCCGGGAGGCGGTGACTGGTCTTGGAACGGGGAGAGCAGCGTCCCAGCCAGGGAACCATCCCGCCGGGATTTGGACTGGATGCAGCGGATTTTCTGGAAAAACTAGTTTCCCAGTGATGGCTCGGAGACAACAATCCATATCAAACCACCTAAAGAAGCAGACCATGACAGCTTCTCCAACCCCCCAAACAAAAGAATCAAAATCTTTCCCAAATGAAGATACAATCCTGGAATTATCAGATACAGAATATAAAAAACTAATTTACAGAATGCTTCAAGACATCACAAATGAAATAAGGCAAACTGCAGAAAAAGCCAAGGAACACACTGATAAAACTGTTAAAGAAATCAAAAAGCTTATTCAAGAACATAGTGGAAAAATTAATAAGTTGCAAGAATCCATAGAGAGGCAGCATGTAGAAATCCAAAAGATTAACAATAAAATTACAGAATTAGACAACGCAATAGGAAGTCAGAGGAGCAGACTCGAGCAATTAGAATGCAGACGGGGACATCTGGAGGACCAGGGAATCAACACCAACATAGCTGAAAAAAAATCAGATAAAAGAATTAAAAAAAATGAAGAAACCCTAAGAATCATGTGGGACTCTATCAAGAAGGATAACCTGCGGGTGATTGGAGTCCCAGAACAGGGAGGGAGGACAGAAAACACAGAGAAAATAGTGGAAGAGCTCCTGACACAAAACTTCCCTGACATCATGAAAGATGAAAGGATATCTATTCAAGATGCTCATCGAACCCCATTTAAGATTGATCCCAAAAGAAAAATACCAAGACATATTATCATCAAACTCACCAAAACCAAAGATAAACAGAAAATTTTAAAAGCAGCCAGGGAGAAAAGAAAGGTTTCCTTCAAGGGAGAATCAATAAGAATAAGTTCAGACTACTCAGCAGAAACCATGCAGGCAAGAAGGGAATGGGATGACATATACAGAACACTGGAGGAGAAAAACTGCCAGCCAAGGATCATATATCCAGCAAAACTCTCTCTGAAATATGAAGGCGAAATTAAGATATTTACAGACAAACACAAGTTTAGAGAATTTGCAAAAACCAAACCAAAGCTACAAGAAATACTAAAGGATATTGTTTGGTCAGAGAACCAATAATATCAGATATCAGCACAACACAAGGTCACAAAACAGAACGTCCTGATATCAACCCAAATAGGGAAATCACAAAAACAAACAAATTAAGATTAATTAAAAAAAAAAATACACATAACAGGGAATCATGGAAGTCAATAGGTAAAAGATCAAAATAATCAAAAAGAGGGACTAAATACAGGAGGCATTGAACTGCCATATGGAGAGTGATACAAGGCGATATAGAACAATACAAGTTAGGTTTTTACTTAGAAAAATAAGGGTAAATAATAAGGTAACCACAAAAAGGTATAACAACTCTATAACTCAAGATAAAAGCCAAGAAAAACGTAACGACTCAACTAACATAAAGTCAAACACTATGAAAATGAGGATCTCACAATTTACTAAGAAAAACGCCTCAGCACAAAAAAGTATGTGGAAAAATGAAATTGTCAACAACACACATAAAAAGGCATCAAAATGACAGCACTAAAAACTTATTTATCTATAATTACCCTGAATGTAAATGGACTAAATGCACCAATAAAGAGACAGAGAGTCAAGGACTGGATAAAGAAACACGATCCATCTATATGCTGCCTACAAGAGACACACCTTAGACTTAGAGACACAAACAAACTAAAACTCAAAGGATGGAAAAAAATATATCAAGCAAACAATAAGCAAAAAAGAAGAGGAGTAGCAATATTAATTTCTGACAAAATAGACTTTAGACTTAAATCCACCACAAAGGATAAAGAAGGACACTATATAATGATAAAAGGGACAATTGATCAGGAAGACATAACCATATTAAATATTTATGCACCCAATGACAGGGCTGCAAGATACATAAATCAAATTTTAACAGAATTGAAAAGTGAGATAGATACCTTCACAATTATAGTAGGAGACTTCAACACACCACTTTCGGAGAAGGACAGGACATCCAGTAAGAAGCTCAACAGAGACACGGAAGATCTAATTACAACAATCAACCAACTTGACCTCATTGACTTATACAGAACTCTCCACCCAACTGCTGCAAAATATACTTTTTTTTCTAGCGCACATGGAACATTCTCTAGAATAGACCACATATTAGGTCATAAAACAAACCTTTGCAGAGTCCAAAACATCGAAATATTACAAAGCATCTTCTCAGACCACAAGGCAATAAAACTAGAGATCAATAACAGAAAAACTAGGGAAAAGAAATCAAATACTTGGAAAATGAACAATACCCTCCTGAAAAAAGACTGGGTTATAGAAGACATCAAGGAGGGAATAAGAAAATTCTTAGAAAGCAACGAGAATGAAAATACTTCCTATCAAAATCTCTGGGACACAGCAAAAGCAGTGCTCAGAGGCCAATTTATATCGATAAATGCACACATACAAAAAGAAGAAAGAGCCAAAATCAGAGAACTGTCCCTACAACTTGAACAAATAGAAACTGAGCAACAAAAGAATCCATCAGGCACCAGAAGGAAAGAAATAATAAAAATTAGAGCTGAACTAAATGAATTAGAGAACAGAAAAACAATTGAAAGAATTAACAAAGCCAAAAGCTGGTTCTTTGAAAAAATTAACAAAATTGATAAACCATTGGCTAGACTGACTAAAGAAATACAGGAAAGGAAACAAATAACTCGAGTAAGAAATGAGAAGGACCACATCACAACAGAACCAAATGAAATTAAAAGAATCATTTCAGATTATTATGAAAAATTGTACTCTAACAAATTTGCAAACCTAGAAGAAATGGATGAATTCCTGGAAAAACACTACCTACCTAAACTAACACATTCAGAAGTAGAACAACTAAATAGACCCATAACAAAAAAAGAGATTGAAACGGTAATCAAAAAACTCCCAACAAAAAAAAGCCCTGGCCCGGACGGCTTCACTGCAGAGTTCTACCAAACTTTCAGAGAGGAGTTAACACCACTACTTCTGAAGGTATTCCAAAGCATGGAAAATGATGGAATACTACCCAACTCATTCTATGAAGCCACCATCTCCCTGATACCAAAACCAGGTAAAGACATTACAAAAAAAGAAAATTATAGACCTATATCCCTCAGGAACATAGATGCAAAAATCCTCAACAAAATTCTAGCCAATAGAATCCAACAACACATCAAAAAAATAATTCACCATGATCCAGTGGGATTTATTTTATTTTTTTTTTTATGCAAGGCTGGTTTAATATCAGAAAAACCATTAATGTAATCCATCACATAAATAAAACAAAAGACAAAAACCACATGATCTTATCAATTGATGCAGAAAAGGCATTTGACAAAGTCCAACACCCATTTATGATAAAAACTCTCACCAAAACAGGAATTGAAGGAAAATTCCTCAACATAATAAAGGGCATCTATGCAAAGCCAACAGCCAATATCACTCTAAATGGAGAGAACCTGAAAGCATTTCCCTTGAGAACCGGAACCAGACAAGGATGCCCTTTATCACCGCTCTTATTCAACATCGTGCTGGAAGTCTTAGCCAGGGCAATTAGGCTAGACAAAGAAATAAAAGGTATCCGGATTGGCAAGGAAGAAGTAAAGTTATCACTATTTGCAGACGACATGATTATATACACAGAAAACCCTAAGGAATCCTCCAGAAAACTACTGAAACTAATAGAAGAGTTTGGCAGAGTCTCAGGTTATAAAATAAACATACAAAAATCACTTGGATTCCTCTACATCAACAAAAAGAACACCGAAGAGGAAATAACCAAATCAATACCATTCACAGTAGCCCCCAAGAAGATAAAATACTTAGGAATAAATCTTACCAAGGATGTAAAAAACCTATACAAAGAAAACTACAAAGCTCTACTACAAGAAATTCAAAACGACATACTTAAGTGGAAAAACATACCTTGCTCATGGATAGGAAGACTTAACATAGTAAAAATGTCTATTCTACCAAAAGCCATCTATACATTTAACGCACTTCCCATCCAAATTCCAATGTCGTATTTTAAGGGGATAGAGAAACAAATCACCAATTTCATATGGAAGAGAAAGAAGCCCTGGATAAGCAAAGCGCTACTGAAAAAGAAGAAAGTGGGAGGCCTCACTTTACCTGATTTCAGAACCTATTATACAGCCATAGTAGTCAAAACAGCCTGGTACTGGTACAACAACAGGCACATAGACCAATGGAACAGAATTGAGAACGCAGAGGTAGATCCATCCACGTATGAGCAGCTGATATTTGACAAAGGACCAGTGTCAATTAATTGGGGAAAAGAAAGCCTTTTTAACAAATGGTGCTGGCATAACCGGATATTCATTTGCAAAAAAATGAAACAGGACCCATACCTTACACCATGCACAAAAACTAACTCCAAGTGGATCAAAGACCTAAATGTAAAGACTAAAACGAGAAAGATCATGGAAGAAAAAATAGGGACAACCCTAGGAGTCCTAATACAAGGTATAAACAGAATACAAAACATTACCAAAAATGATGAAGAGAAACCCGATAACTGGGAGCTCCTAAAAATCAAACACCTATGCTCATCTAAAGACTTCACCAAAAGAGTAAAAAGACCACCTACAGATTGGGAAAGAATTTTCAGCTATGACATCTCCGACCAGCACCTGATCTCTAAAATCTACATGATTCTGTCAAAACTCAACCACGAAAAGACAAACAACCCAATCAAAAAGTGGGCAAAGGATATGAACACACATTTCACTAAAGAAGATATTCAGGCAGCCAACAGATACATGAGAAAATGCTCTCGATCATTAGCCATTAGAGAAATGCAAATTAAAACTACGATGAGATTCCATCTCACACCAACAAGGCTGGCATTAATCCAAAAAATACAAAATAATAAATGTTAGAGAGGCTGCAGAGAAATTGGAACTCTTATACACTGCTGGTGGGAATGTAAAATGGTACAACCACTTTGGAAATCTATCTGGCGTTATCTTAAACAGTTAGAAATAGAACTACCATACAACCCAGAAATCCCACTCCTCGGAATATACCCTAGAGATACAAGAGCCTTCATACAAACAGATATATGCACACCCATGTTTATTGCAGCTCTGTTTACAATAGCAAAAAGTTGGAAGCAACCAAGGTGTCCATCAACGGATGAATGGGTAAATAAATTGTGGTATATTCACACAATGGAATACTACACATCGATAAAGAACAGTGACGAATCTCTGAAACATTTCATAACATGGAGGAACCTGGAAGGCATTATGCTGAGCGAAATGAGTCAGAGGCAAAAGGACAAATATTGTATAAGACCACTATTATAAAATCTTGAGAAATAGTAAACCTGAGAAGAACACATACTTTTGTGGTTATGAGGGGGGGAGGGAGGGAGGGTGGGAGAGGGTTTTTTATTGATTAATCAGTATATAAGAACTGCTTTAGGTGAAGGGAAAGACAACACTCAATACATGGAAGGTCAGCTCAATTGGACTGGACCAAAATCAAAGAAGTTTCCGGGATAAAATGAATGCTTCAAAGGTCAGTGGAGCAAGGGCGGGGGTCTGGGGACCATGGTTTGAGGGGACTTCTAAGTCAATTGGCAAAATAATTCTATTATGAAAACATTCTGCATCCTACTTTGAAATGTGGCGTCTGGGGTCTTAAATGCTAACAAGCGGCCATCTAAGATGCATCAATTGGTCTCAACCCACCTGGAGCAAAGGAAAAAGAAGAACACCAAGGCCACACGACAACTAAGAGCCCAAGAGACAGAAAGGGCCACATGAACCAGAGACCTACATCATCCTGAGACCAGAAGAACTAGTTGGTGCCCGGCCACAATAGATGACTGCCCTGACAGGGAGCACAGCAGAGGACCCCTGAGGGAGCAGGAGATCAGTGGGATGCAGACCCCAAATTCTCATAAAAAGACCAAACTTAATGGTCTGACTGAGACTAGAGGAATCCCGGTGGCCATGGTCCCCAGACCTTATGTTGGCCCAGGACAGGAACCATTCCCGAAGACAACTCATCAGACATGAAAGGGACTGGTCAGTGGGTGGGAGAGAGACGCTGATGAAGAGTGAGCTAATTATATCAGGTGGACACTTGAGATTGTGTTGGCAACTCTTGTCTGGAGGGGGGATGGGAGGATAGAGAGAGAGGGAAGCCGGCAAAATTGTCACGAAAGGAGAGACTGAAAGGGCTGACTCAAGAGGGGGAGAGCAAGTGGGAGTAGGGAGTGAGATGTATGTAAACTTATATGTGACAGACTGATTGGATTTGTAAACGTTCACTTGAAGCTTAATAAAAGTTAATAAAAAAAAAGTATATATATTATGAGTTGTACCTAAAAGCATATAAAAAAGGAAAGAAAGTGTCTTTAATCAGGAATAGAATGATTTCATTAGATATAAAAATATACAAAATCTAGTGCTTTTTAAAAAAATTTTATTGTATTTGATTATGTTAGCAACCTAAATGTCGTGTTCATGGCTAAAAGTTCAAAAGGAAAAGTATCAGGTTAATTGCACATTTATTATTAAAAGCAGGTACATTTTAACATGTGGGAGGTGTAAATGGGAAAAGTAAATTTGCATGGCCATAGAGTCCCACAGGAAACAATTTTCTAGAGATTATCTAGTTTGTTTCTATAATGCTTTCCAGATAGCTATATGCTTAGCCCTTTATTTTTTCTCAAAGGCAGTTTCTTAGGGAGAGCACACCCTACGACTAGTAGCATATTTATGTTCAACTTTCATTTAAGAACTTATGCTACATCTTTGACAAACTGCATTATCACATAGCTTTCCTTTATCTGGAGCCCTGGTGGTACAGTGGTTAAGAGCTTGGCTGTAAACCAAAAGATTGGCTGTTCGAATCCACCAGCCGCTCCTTGGAAACACTATGGGGCAGTTCTTCTTTGCCCTATAAGGTCACTATGAGTCCAAATTGACTCAATGTCAATGAGTTTTGGGTTCCTTTATTCAGTAGGAACAATTCAATAGTCAGGATGTGATTTATGCATTGGGTCACCTCTACATTTTCACATCCTAACTTAATCACTCTTCCGAAGCCACCATGCTCTGAGAACTGTGTGACCAGTATTGAATAGAGTGGAAATTTGAAACAATTAAAAGGCACTTTGCCCATGTATGCGTCTTTAACACACCCTCAGTGTATGAACTCCAGCTCCACAATCTGTTCAACAGGCACTACAGGTCTCTACCTTTGCGTGGTATGATTATATGGCGGCTGATGTTTGCAGCCACTATTACACTCACTGAAGAAGACATTATAGAAATCACATGACTTGATTCCTTTCTCGTATCAGCAGCCCTGGACTCATGTCATTGTTGTTAGTTGCCGTCAACTCGGTTCCAACTCATAGTTACTCTATGTATAGCAGAACGAACACTGCTTGCTCCTGCACCATCCCCCATCTGCATAATCTTTATGCTCGAGCCCATTGTTGCAGCCACTGTGTCATCCGTCTCATTGAGGGTCTTCCTCTTTTTCACTGACCCTCTACTTTACCAAACATGATGTCCTTCTCCAGGGATTAGTCCCTCCTGATAACATGTCCTAATTATGTGAGAAAATGTCTCGCCATCCTTGCTTCTAAGGAGCATTCTGGCTGTAATTCTTCTAAGACAGATTTGTTCATTCTTCTGCCAGTCCATGGTATGTTCAATGTTCTTAGACAACAACATAATTCAAAGGCATCGGTTCTTCTTTGGTCTTCCTTATTCACTGTCGAGCTGTCACATGCATATGAAGTGATTGAAAACACCACGGCTTAGGTCAGGGACACCTTCATCCTTAAAGTGACATCTTTGCTTTTCAACACTTTAAAGAGGTCTTTTGCAGCAGATTTGCCCAGTGCAATGCATCATTTGATATCTTGACTGCTGCTTCCGTGAGCATTGATTTTGGATCCAAGTAAAATGAAATTCTTGACAACTTCAATATTTTCTCTGTTTATCATGATGTTGCTTATTGGTCCAGTTGTGAAGATTTTTGTTTTCTTTATGCTGCAGTGTAATCCGTACTGAAGGCTGTGGTCTTTGATCTTCATCAGTAAGTGCTTCAAGTTTCAGCAAGCAAAGTCATGTCATCTGCATAACACAGGTTGTTAATGAGTCTTCTGCCGATCCTCATGCCCTGTTCTTCTTCCTATAGTTCAACTTCTTGGATTATTTGCTCAGGATACAGATTGAATAAGTATGGTGAAAAGATTCAACCCTGAATCACACCTTTCCTGGCTTTCCGAATTCATGATTCTAATTAATTTGCATCAAATGATGGTGGGTGAAAAAGGAAATATGATGATGAAGAAATAATGGTGTGTTTCACTTAAAGCACAAAGAGAATGAATACCTAACATCCTTAAACTAAAGAGGCTTATCAAATTCTGTGCCATTTAAGCCTGGCAACACTTCCTACATTGTCTGGCCTGAGCAGGTCAGCAGCCCTAATGGATAAAAAGTACAGAAACCTGCATTTCCCACTCACAGCAGACTTAGTATCCAAAACACTAGTAGTGACCCATTTTACTCATTTTTAATTATTCCTCTGCTCATTTGCCCTGGTCTGTTTCTTAACCTAGATATTATAAAATTATTTAATTATATACTGAATTATTTGTTTAATTGTAATGTTACCATTGAACTGTCTAAGCACAGTTTGTGTGATATAAAACATATTATAGGGTAGAGTATAATATTAGGAAATGTATTTTGTCAAATATATTTGTGAGCCACTGTATTCCCAATTAATGAAGTAGTATAAGATTTTACTGTTGGAGATGACGGATTAGGATAAAAAAATACATAAATCTGTGTAATGTTTGTGTGTGTGTGTGTGTGTGTGTGTGTGTGTGTGGAGAGAGAAAGGTTAAAGAGGGCAAAATGTCAATTTGAGAAGGCTCTCTGGAAGCACTGCTCTCCAAGTTCATGCCCTCATTATCTCTCCATCTCTGCCCTCTCCTTGTTCCGGTTTATCTTTCACACTTCTGCCACAGTGCCCTTTCTAAAATGCAAATTTGATCTTGTTTCTCTCACACTCAAGGTCTTTCAGGATAAAATAAAACTTTCCCAGTAGGCTTCCTATGTTTTCCATTATCTGACTTCTACCAGTCTAACCTGAGCCGTCCCTGGTTTATAAACTCTCCTTGGGTCATATTGGGTTTTGGTGGTTTGCTGAACGCTGTTCATCCCAAGCATTTGCCTGTGTTGTTGCTCTGCCTGACCATGTCCCTGCACTGTTAGCCACTTCATCCATGGTGCACCCAAGGTACTTGCATTATTGTATTGTCATGATTTGTACCCTGTTGAGCTTTTTTCATTAGGAGACATATTTGTGGAGGGAAAGCCCTCTGATCTTTATATGTCTATTATCAGAGTCTGGGACATAATAAGTACCGTTTAATTTTTAAGAATGATTAATTAAAAAAAGTACAGTGGGGCAGTGCTTAAGAGCTACAGAGAGCTATGACTGCTAACCAAAATTTTGGCAGTTCAAATTCAAGAGCTGCTCCTTGGAAACTCTGTGAGGTAGTGCTACTCTGTCCTA
Source organism: Loxodonta africana (assembly GCF_030014295.1). Taxonomy (NCBI): domain Eukaryota; kingdom Metazoa; phylum Chordata; class Mammalia; order Proboscidea; family Elephantidae; genus Loxodonta; species Loxodonta africana. The sequence continues at coordinate 8,667,167 of NC_087356.1, forward strand.
TAGGGTCTCTACGAGTCAGACTAGACTCGACAGCAATGAGTTTTAATTGAAAAAAGTACTTGCAAAATATGTTCCAGATAAATGAAATAATTTGACCAACATATGTCAATAGACTGAAATATTTTCAGGGAAGAAACTCGGAAGCTTTACCAGCTGTTGGCAGGCATGGCCTAATCATTATGAACGTCGTCTGTAACGATTTTCGTTTTCAGTCTTGAAAATGTTTCATTTCACAAAATGTTATCTTTGACTCTTGGGGCTGTTCCCCTCTCTTTTACAAGGATAATGAAATTGGGAAAATGCTACTCTAATCTTCCTTACCCATTATCATCTCACGGGTGGATTACTGTTTCTTGCGTAAATAATGTATTTATTTTTGAATGTGTGGGAATTTTTTCACAACCTCACTGAGCAACAAAAATGAATGAACGACAAGGCAGAACCTGAGTGTGGATGCGGCAGATAGGGGAGGTACTTCTAGTTATGGACAGGAAGAAGCAAGGGGACTTACATCCCTTCTCTCGTTCTTCTTTGCCAATACTATGGAAAACCCAGCACAGGCAGACCTGAAAATGATGTGAGAAGCAGCAGGGAAACAAGACATGGGGAAGAACAGTAGGACTGTGAAGGAATAGGAGCATTTCACAGAGTACCATCCGGAAGGGCAGGAGTCCTTATGGCCAAGTAGAAGCCATCTTTGTTCCTCACATCAGCAGAGAGACTTAATTTGCTGGACTAAGTTTGAGGACTTCTTGTTCACATACTAGAGGAACTTTCAAAATAATCCGTCTGAGTTATCTATACAGAAGAAAGTCTCCACTATGGCAGATAGTCTCATAGCATTCAGAAATCACTCATTTTAGTCTAAAGCATTCGCAGAAAAAACCAGGAGGGAGAGGGCTGATCCATTCAGAGACTTAGTACAACAGGGATTTTAGGACTCACAACCGTTGTCCTATGAAAGCACTTTAATTGTCAAAATGGGTAACCCCCACTAGAAAGTCCAAGCTCTATGTGAAATAAATACAGAAAAAGAATTCCTGCAAGCATATGCTACCTGATAAGTTAGAGGAAGCCAAGACAGAAAACAAAAGGTTCACACATAGCCCCTTTAAAGAACTAGGGTTCCACCTTTTAGTTTCCTTTATAGTTTATGTAATACCCCCCCCCCCAAAAAAAAACAGGAAGAAAGGATAATAAATGTCTGCTTCTCCCTTTTATTTCAAGTAGATCATTTTCCCTCTAAATATCAGTAAAGTCCCAGCAGGAAATAAATGAATTTGAATTTAAAATAACACTGTGGACTAGCCCAGGGTCAAGTGCTGACACAATAGCGTAGGGGGAGTTGATGCTGACCTTGCTGATAATACAGTCACCTGGTGCGTGTGTTGACATTGAGACTGATGAGAGGGCAGGCTTGCCTATATCAAAGAGGCTGGCAATAACAAAAAATGGCAGAAACACATAAGAGAGTTAAGGAAAAGCTAAAAACACAAGTGTTGTACAGTAGCATAGGGCATAGGCTTCTTACGTTCTTGACCTATGAGAGTTATTGCGATGCTGATATGAGGCACACACACACACAGAGACAAGGAACAAATTGGAGCTGGCAAGAAGTTCACCTTGCTCACCTCTAAAACTCCAACAAAAGGAATAAAAGAGCTGGAGCTCACAACTTATTAAAGATACTATATTGAAAAGGATTTGCCTTAGTCACAAGGGGAGTTGTCTTAAAACGGAAGCTAGCAGCAGCACCATAAGGCTGAAAAAGATGCAAATGTACAATTTACCTTAGAAAATAAAAAACGGTTTTTAGATTCATGAGAATTGATTATTTCTAGTGCAGAAAAGTCCCCAAAATTTCAAAAAAAATCTTATTTAGAATTTTTAAATTATATACGAAAGAAGCTTTCACCAAATTTAACCTATCTAAGAGTGAGCTTAAAATATTTAAGAGGACAAACAGTTTTCAAACATTCTGAAGCATTTAATACTCATTTTCATTCAAAAACTCACATGCTAATTGGAAACAATTTTTAACTATTTATTACTGAATATCCTATAATAATTTCTATGAAAAAAATATTACTCTACTTTGAATCAATATAGGATTTGAAAATAATACTGCTTTATTTTAATTACATTTCATATTAAAACACTTAATTGGCTTAGTTCGGCTTCCTTTAGTTTAAAAGACTAAGATTTTACTACATAATTAAGAAACAGTTCAATCATTTTTGCAAGTTTGTAAATAGGGGGAGCTCTCTTAAGATAAGGGAACTGTAAAGGAGACAATGGTTTCTTTTTCCCTATAAAAAATAATAAGAAGAAGAATAAAAGAAGTTACTCAAATAAATGTAGAGTTTGGGTTTGATGCTTTAAGATAGCCAGGAGTTATGAAGAATTTTTGCCTTTTGTCCAGTAGAGGCAGACTTTTTCTAAGTGTATCTTCTAGTATTTTCTAGCATGTGGGCTTCCCTGGTAGAATATTTGCATTCACGTAGTTTAAATATATACAAAAAATCATTATTATTGCCTCCATGAGGTTAAAGTCCTTCAAAATTATAATCCCAGCGATAATGAAAATGATTTAATTGCCCATTTCTCTTGCAACAGTCAGCTCTTTTCCTATTGCATTGGTTACATTAAACCTTAGCACTTCATAACTAAACCAAAAACCAAACCCATTGCCGTCAAGTGGATTCTAACTCATAGCAATGCTGTAGAACAGAGTAGAACAGCCCCGTAGGGTTTCCAAGGAGCTGCTGGTGGGTTTGAACTGCCGGCCTTTTGGTTAGCAGCCAAATGCTTAACCACTGTGCAACCAGGATCCCACTTCATGACTAGATTATTCAATTATCAATTTGACATTTGGTGTACCTGTTCCTAGATTATCTTCATACATCATCTTTATCATATGACTGTTCTTCCAATGTCTGGTTCTTAACCTACTTACAGATCAGGCTTTGCACAAGCTAAACCCTTTCCCCACCATGCCTACTGCTCCAAACACGTCCACCACAGCCAAGGAGGACTGCTCACTGCACTTGACATCATGCTTCCACCTCTCTCCATAACTTTCAATTCTGCCTGGATCCAGTTACTAGCCACCTTCCTAAACCAAACCCAATAATCACATCCGTGAAGCCTCCTTTTTATTTCAGTCATTTCTATGAAATCATATTAATCCTATTCTTCTATTATTAACTGTGTCATCCATGGCTTCACTCCACAGGAAGATTGCTAATTGTTGAAGAGCAGAGAGCCTGTCTGATATATATATCATTGATTTACTTTGAGAAATAGTCTAGTTTTAAAAAACATAGTTGCTAAAACCAAACCCCCTGGATTTGAATCCTAAGTCCACCACTTATTGCATCTGTGTGACTTTCGGAGATTATTTACCACTGGTCCCTCAGCTTCATCATCTTTAAAATTAAGACAACAATTATACCTGTCTCATGGGGGTTACTGAGAGGAAAAATAAGTGTATGTATGTAAAGTGATTACAACCATTGCCAACACTGAGCAAGCACCACCCTAGTGTCAGCTATCAATATTACTGGATGCCCCCTAGACCATTATATAGATTACTCAATGAGTAAGTGTAAAATGAAGAAGGGAATTATTTTTGATATCCTAGTGATGACTTTTTAAATTTGTGTGTCTTTCTTTCCCCCTAGATTATAAACTTTTGTAGGAGGGAACCAAGTATTATCTATCATTCATGGAAGCCACAAAGCCCCACGTGGTGTCTGTCTTACAGCAGATTGTGAAAAACAAAGGTCTACTTAACTCAAACTCTATGTTGTTGTTGCTATTGTTGTTAGCTGCCCCCCAGTCAGCTCTGACTCCTGGTGACTATATGTAAAACAGAATGAAATGTTCTCCAGTACTGTGTCGTCCTCACTATTGCCAGCACGTTTGAGTCCATCGTTGCAGCCACTGTGCCAATCCATGTCACTGAGGGACCCAGTGCTCACGCTGGCCCTCTACTTCACCAAACATAATATCTTTCTCTAGCAACTGATTCCTCCTGATGACGTGTCTAAAGAAAGCAAGTTGAACAATGTTCTGTTGAGATTCATAGGATTTTCATTGGCTGGTTTTCGGAAGTACTCCTCCAGAACTCTTTTGCCTAGTCTGTCATAGTCTAGAAATTTCGCTGAAACCTGCCCACCATGGATGACACTGCTGGTAGTTGCTGATATTTGAAATACTGCTGGTATATCTTCTAGCATCATATTATTATATTAAGAAACACCATAATCTTAAATTGTTTCCAGGCCCACAATTCCATCGACTCTTCTGGAAATCTGAGATTTTATTGAATATGCTACTTTTATGGTTCCTCGGTCTTTTCATTTTGTCCTCACACTGTTTTGAGGAACCTGAGGATACACTGCAGTTATTGAAATCACACAAATGAGAGAAGTCTAGAGAGGTAAAGCAGACTTTTAGAATCTCAAATGTACATTCTTAAAAGAAGAGCTCTTATTTAATAAAGTACAGTTGTAATTTTTTATGACAGATTATTCTTTGCAAAAGTAGATAAGTTGTTCTACTCCAGGACAAAAAGCTTCCTATTTGTAGGGAACTGTGCATGTTAATATCTGTAGAGCACTGAGTGTATGTGTATGTGTGTAGACACATATTTTATGCTTAAAAGAAAGATGGCTTGATATGGAGTGAAGGGAGACATTTGGTCACTGGACGTGGGGTGAAAAAGTAGAATTACATGAGTAATTTTCCTTGGTTTTGTGCTCAGGTTTTGAGGCAAAAACAAATCTTTCCAGTACATATATGAATTCATATTCCATTAAGTACTAATTTGCTGGACAATTCCCAGGTCACCACGACCTACAAAATAGAAACTTCTTGGCCAGCTCAGTTCTACCCCTGATAATGAACACAGAATTTCCCCTCTTTCAGACGAACATTTTTTTTTCACTTAAATTAAAATTCATTATTTCTTAGGTTTCTGAAATTAGTTTTAGTTTTTAACCAGAGGTCTGATTTCTTTTGATTCTTGTGGCGTGGATTTTAGAGAGCTAGCTAAAATGGAATATCATCTGTTGTTTTGTCAATACAGTAATTTTTATTATAATACTGTTTTTACATGGACATGTTTCTTTGATTGCATTTGTTTTTTAACTGTTTGATCTCTATACTTTTTTCTCACACTATCGTATTTTCCTAAAATAATGTTCACAGTAACTATGGTGCTTGGAATTGCCTAGTTGCAGCTCACAGGGCTGAAAGTCCCCTCTGTTTCATTAGATTGATTTCGAAGCTTTCCTGTGCATGCATTTTATTGCTGAATTTTTAGGAATAAACTCCCTTCTGACATCTTTACATTCTAGATTCTTCCATATATTATACTCAAATTTTAAATCGTAGATTTTTTGGGATCTTGTTCCATCTTAAGATTTGAAGTTTATTGGCTACTTCTTGGTTTGTGTCACTGCCTAAAACATACAAGAGCTCATCTGATTGCAGATTATTTCTGTTAGTTGGAAAAAAGAGCAGGATGGGCTGAAAAATACAGCTTTTGGCTATAGGAGGGAAAATATAGAACCTGTGTGTATGCGAGATAGAAAGATATTTTATTTTGTTCATTAAAAGTTTCCTGAAAGAAAAAAAAAAGCAATGGATATGTTTGGAATTATTAAAAACTCCATGTTTAATGCTATAGTTTTATTCACTCTTCTGAGGGAGATTATGAGCATAATCAAAAAATGCTAACTTGTAGACTGAGCTTATGCCTTCTATCTAAATTATTAAATTAGGTACTCCCTACAATTCATCAACTGCATCATTCTTTTGCAGCAGGAACTGAATATTTTGATTTCTCATCTGGTCAATGATAGTTCAGATAGCCATCATATCTTCTTATCCACCACATGGCCAAATTTTATATGATTACGTTACAGGAGGAGTTAGTAAGAGGATGTGTGTTCTACAACCACAAATAGAAAGGGAGACGGTGATAAACAACATCAGGGCCTGATGTAAGAAAGAAGGCAGACTGGCATGCTTTTGTAAGTTAGATCAGCTTTCTTTCGTCCTTATCCTTGCCCCTAACTGGTTATGTGAAAGAAGGCAAGTCGTTTATGGTATCAATCAGATTTTTCTTTGAAGAGGATTATAGTCCTTTTAAATTTAGGATATTAGGAGGTAGGTACATTATATAAGATCATTTAAAGCTATTAAATCCAGACACTCAAAGTGATTTTGAAAATGGCTACATTCTTTAATCTTATCTGAAACTGATTTTCCCTCAATTGTACTGAACACATCAAAGAGTTTAACTTTTTTTTCTCCTTTTAACCTGGAACTCTCACCTTAAAAAATCCTGATCCCATTGGTCTCAGTGAAGAATGTTGTACAGTTTCAATTCAATCTATATGTTTCCAAAAAAAATTGAAGGTAACTATAATGCTATTAATTTTAGGAAAAACAAAACAAAACATAGTCATCTAGAGTAAATGGAAAAAAATTAAAAGAGATAGCAGGAGAACAACGAGTATTTCGAATAAGCACAAAGTAGTCCCAAATGTACATTCCTTCGAGTAGACGATTTAATGGGTTTTTAAGTATTTATTTAACAAAAACCATAAATATAAGGACTTAAGCAGCAAAAAAGAGAATGTATATCACAGCGGACATACCAAACTGAGGTGAATTCATCACAACTTTTTTTTTCCATGTAAGCCTTTGTGGGCAGTTGGCCAGGCCCAGCACATTATCTGCTTGATTCACTGAGTCACTCCAGCTAATGGAATTTAGCCCCATGTTTGTTGTTGCCATGGCGATGCGATATTCTCAGGCATGTCATGTTCACAGATCAGTAGCAGCAGCACTGCTGCAGACACACAACTGCTCTCAGCCTTTGACCATCAACAGGAATTCACTCCCCAGTCAGTCTGTCAGGAAGGAAGTTGGCTATGGTGAGAGAGCACCCGGGCTGGGACAACCAGCCTGTCCTTCTTCTTTTGTCACTGCATCGCCATTGTCATTAAAATAACCTTGAATTTTCATGAATTCATTCATTCACAAACACTGTCAAAGAAGGTGCAAGAGTTCAAGAGAATCCAGAGGGTCAAAGAGAGGACTAGTTTTAAATCTGTGCCTATTGAACCTGGAAATGACATAGTCTGTTAGATAAAATCTTATTCTTACCATAGCAAATCAAATCGTACTGACTGGCACCAATGTCCAAGGCAATTCAGCACCATGAAAGGTTACTGGGAGCAAAGGGGTCATATTCTTTGTGGCACCACTCTGAGAAATAGACACAGACATGTGTGGGAATATTCTACAGAGAATACATTTCTCCCCAAAGTGAAGAAGAAAAAAAAAAAAAAAAGGCTGCCAGCAATCTGTAAAGAGAGTGGGGATTCTATACTATAGATATATGCAGTTTTCAAACCAAAGGTGTAATTACGAAGGCTTTTAAGATCTAAAATGTTTGAACAAGTTACAGGTATTGTGCAAGATGTTCTAATTTGTAGATGAGAAGTGATAAAGAATAAGACAAGAGGAATTTTCAGAAATGTGTTTTTGCCAGTTGGAAATATGCTTATAATTGCTTCTCATTTTCATAAAGCATGAAACGTGCAAGTGTATCAGGCAAATTCAAAAACACTTCTGCAAATGTTTATCTATGTCGTGCATTATAGGATCTATGGTTAATCAGAGCAATACAGCTCCATATTTCCTCAAGATTCTCTTTTATGCTGGGCCTGGATAGCTAGTCCAAACCACGGGCATCTGGGAACACCAACAACTCACCATGCTGCTTGGGAAGCTGCCGGGGAACTTGGTCCTACAGATGGATACTTCAGGGCTAAAACCTGAAAGCAAAACCAAGGCTTCCTGAACTAGAATATTAGTCCTGCCACTTGCTTTCTGTCTACAGGAGGAAGGATGGGGAGGTGTGTAGGGGCACTTCTTAATTATTTCTGTTTCTTTCCTAGTCCAGCAGTTCAATGAAGACGTTATGTCACCGTACTTGATTAGTATTTAAGGTTTGCATGACCCTGTATCCTCCAGATCTCTGAATTGAGTTTATAATCAGAGAGCAAATCCGTGGTGAGGCAGCCCTTCTTACTCATCTTGGGTTTAAGAATGATACGGACAGTTTTGTTCTCTGTCTATCTGGCCCATGTGGACCAAGAAAAAGATATACAGTATATTGAAATAACAGAGAATAGAGACATTCCATTGTGGCTATGATTATTTGAGTTTCAAAGAAATGACATTGAATAACTCAATTGAGGAATAAACACCATTAACAAGAAAATTAACACAAACACTCTTAAAAATGACTTAGCAGACATTTTTTCCCTCAAAAAAACTTAATAAGATAAAACAGAACCCTATAACTCTAGGAATACTAATGATTGCTCATCTTTGAACAAAGAGAACCCTATGGATAACTAAATCTCTCACTTGGAAAATACCACTTTAATGTTTCATGCACTATTAAATTACCAGATTAAATGACGAGTGGTAAAGAATGAGATGTAGGGTAGTATCAGATGATACTTTTTGTCTTACCCTCTGAACGAATATTACTGAGGTCACTGAAATACAGAGAGATGGCCCCAAACGAAGAAAAAAACCAAAAAGGAAACAAGTGGGAGAAGGCAGAATAAAAGAACTTTAAGGGATGTTATCAACTTCTAACTAAGTCGACGAGAGAGTTGGAGAACACAAGACAGAGAGGGTATAAGATGGAAAAAGGGCAGAGAGCATCATGCGTGCTAAAATCATGGACACAGACATCCAAAGAAAATTGAAAGAGAAGTGGATGGAATCTCTTGAAAATATCAGGAGATAGTCCTACATGTATGGGAAGAAGCTTGCCTTAAACAGTCCCATATACTGAATCCTCTAGACAAAATATCACAGCATTGAAACAAAAACAAACAAAAAGTTGCCATAGAATCAATTCCAGCACGTGGAGGCCCCATATGCATCAGAGTAGAGCTATGCTGCACAGGGTTTTCAATGGCTGGTTTTTGGGGGAAGCTGACCACAAGGCCTTTCTTGCGAGGCTTCTCTGGGTGGAATTGAACCTCCAACCTTTCAGTTAACAACAGAGTGTGTTAGCCATTTGCACCACACAGTGCCATCACTGTGTTAAGAAGGAGGAAACAAAGTTTACTTTTTTAAGATTTTCAACTGAGAAGAAAACTGGTCTTTTTTTTTTTTTTTTTCTCTCCATCACCGTCCCCTTTATTACTGGGCTGAAGAAAGCTCACCCTAGAGGAAGAGGAGAAAGCAATCCTGATGGGCCCTGCACACAGTCGCTCTATAAGTGTTCACAGAATCCAAGTCCCAGGATAGTTTCACCAGTTTCCTCTGTCATCCAAGACTGAGGGAGCTCATGTCCCCGTGGCTACATGAAAATTCCGTATATTATCTGATAGTCGCTGCACCTTGTGCCTTTTTCCTCACCATCAGCATTCCCTAGTAACAGCCCACTGGCCAAGCCAACTCATAAACCAAACCAAACCCCTTGCCATGGAGTCAATTCTGACTCATAGAGACCGTAGCGGAGAGAGTAGAACTGCTCCATAGGGTTTCCATGGAGCAGCCGGTGGTTAACCAAATTTCTCAGGATCACTCATTCACCACAAGTATGTTGATGGTGGGAGGGATATTAAGGGCAATACCAAATGCACTGTTCATATTGGTCAGAATTTGTTCATAGAAATACTCTCCCAAAGCAGAAGCAGCTACATAATTTGTCAGGCCCAGTGCAAAATGAAAATGCAAGCCTCTTGTTCAACAAAAGGAAAAAAACTTCTTTCCTTACTTCCATGCCCTCTCTCTTTCCTCTTTCTCTCTCAACTTGTTGTGGTGATTTGTTATTTGGTATTTCATTCCGCACTCCCTTGGGCACAGGAATTGCAGGGCAAATGCAGATCCTAATAGATGCCTGGGGCCCCACCCTGTGCCTCTGCAGGAAGGGCATGCTTTTGCCTAAATCCCACCCTCCCCTCGCTCAGGCCCCTACTGGAGCAGAGGGCAGCAGCAGTGGCTGGGCCAGGACAAAGGAGTGAGCAGATGAGGATGTGTCCCGAGGAGATGGGCCAGTGGCCAGAAGTGGGACTGCGTATGAGTGGAGGCTCCAAGTCTTCAGTGCATTCTCCAGGGTCCCATTGAACTTTACTTATGAAAACACAAATTCAAATATAACATTATTAAGAATTTCAAGATGGCACCCACAGAGCATTAAACGAAATGCACAGCCCTTTCTAAATGCAGGTTCCATATAGTCTATGAAGTCGGCCCTGCACACAGTGCCAACAATCCTGTGCAGTTCTGGCTACTTTTTGGTATTCAAACATTTCTCTTCACATTTTGAGGAAAAAACAAGAACACAGTAAAACAAATACTCTTTATTGAAATTGCTTTTGGTGTCTATCTTGGATGTTTTAAGTTTCCCAATCTATTCCTCTGTTAATATGCCCAGAAATATACTTAAAGATATAAACTGTATATTTACAATGGATGGTGTGATGGAGGAGCAATGCTTATAGCGCTCATTTGTTCATTATTCAGATGTCATAATGTTTTAAAACCAGTTAGCGCTTTGCGTGCTAGCGCCTGGGTGCATTCGTGTTCTCATTACTCTCTATCCTTTTGTGTGATTCAGATTAATTCCCCACTGCAACCAGCAATTAAAAGAAAAAAAAAAAAGTTGTCACAATAGTTGTTCCTTGATAGTATCTACCGGAAGCATTTATGTTCTCATACACAAATTAATATAAGCCGTTGGGGAGGCCTCTCATTGCTGGAGTGTCATTGAATGAATGGCGTTGCTGACAGCCAAACACAGTCAGAATTACCCAGTTAGCTCAAGAATAAAATAACAACGTAACATAAAAATAAAATAAAACCTGTTAAAGGCTACAAGTAAGAGAAATATATATTTTCTCAGATTCAATCCAATTACTTTATTGTCCCATGACTTTTTTTTTTAAATTTTCACCTCCTTCTAAATGTTTCCTTGTAGTCATTTGTCAGCAGCATATTTATGTTCACTTTTACCCAACACAGGCTACAAATATGCCCTTCACTCAACCCAGCCTATTAATTTCACAACGCCGAAAGCCAAAACTGACAGTGGAAGAAAATCTTTCCGGTTGTAGCTCCAAACTGTTGGGATAACCTACCTGTTTCACTAGAAATGGGCGGCCACATTACTATTCTTTCAGGTAATGGTAAATTTTTCTTAAAAAGAAAAAGAAATGTTTTAGAATAAAATGAAGAAAAACCAATTTCTCAATTTTTTTTTAGATGTGTGATCTGCATTTGCTTCACTGGTGCCCAGTTTAACTGTATACAAATTATGCAAATGTAAACATTGGTCCGAGGATTCTGATTAATCTTAGAAATTTTTGTGATTTCTTGTCCTAATATATATTTGCTGAATCTCCATTTCAATCAGAGATATAGAAATCTCCCCTAGGTACTTTTGTTCTTAAGCTTAAGAACTAAATGAAAATTTGAATAGCTACCATATTCTACAGTTAGTATTAACATCTTCAAGGTCTTCAAAGAAGTATTTTTCCTATTCCTAATATCTAGTCCCTGTTTTTTACTTTCTCCTGTGCCCTACAGAACACTGCTGTCAAAACCAAGTCACTGGCCCTACAGTGTTTGCTACAACTTGGAAATTTCACATTTTCTGACAGTAAAGAAATGGACTCCATGAGTCTCATCACATGAGCTTTACCCAAAGCAAGAGCGGTCGTATCAGTAAGCTGTAGCTTGTATTATTTCATCCCTACACTGCCATGCTGTCCTTTCTCTACCTTTGTACCGTTATAATTTATTCTTTTTGAATCTTCAAAAACATTTTGGTTTTCAAGAACCTCTACTAAAAGAAATAATTTTGTGCCTTCAATATTTGACTTAGTAGTGCTAGATGTTGTTCATCACTTAGCTGGAAATAATAGAGACAACGAAAAAATTGTCCTGAATTTGGAGGAAAGATGAAGGAAGCTATGTGAGGGAAGAAAATATTCTTGAAAAAGGAGGTACCAATGTGTTAAAGACAATTTTACTCAACAGGTTAGACACAGTTCTTAGTAGCCTCTCTACCTCTTGTTTTAACTTTTTTCAAATCTAAATTCCCCACAGGCTCCAGAGGATCAATGTAAGGCGTGTGGCTGACCATGTCACTTCTCTGCTCAGTGCACTGAGCAGGTCTCCACTGTCTGCAGCATCTTTCTCACAGTGGGTTCTGAGGGACAGTAATGGTCCCATGAGATGCTGTGTGATAAGAAGCTTCAGCAGTGTGAAAACACTGGGGAATACTGAAAGCTCTCTCTCTTAGAGATTTGCCATAGTAGATACAAGCATCACTATGAGTTGGAATCGGCTCGATGGCACTGGCTTTGGTTTTGGGTAGACATAAGCATATTAAGAACTGTGCCAAATTCTGCTGCAAAGAACCTTGTTTAAATATCTTTCACAGAGTTTCCTAAGGTTATTTGATTGTGGAACCCTTTTAAAAAAAAATTTTCATTCCCTAATTTTTATACAATAATATTGGAAAACTTCAGAGAAGATTAGTATGGCCCCTGTGCAAGGAACCTTTTTATTAAGTAACATCTAGGGAGCACTGTATGGGAAACTCTGACTCTTAGGCTAAAGGGCACATGACTTAGCAGGGTAGTTAAAGCCCTACCAACCACACTAACCACCCCTCTCTGCCTTACACTTTGCCCTCTGTCCTGAGCAGCGCTGAATGGTGCATCCGCTAACCACACCAGCAGCTGGGTTTCACCCCAGATTTCACCGGAGCTGCCCTTTCTACCTGGAATGGTGTATTTATACCCCCTGAGCCTGGCTCTCCTTGAAGACTCACCTCAGGTGGCTTAGGTAGCCTCCTCTGGCTCTTACTGACAAGCTCTTGAGCCAGACTTGCTGTGTTCAAACATCAATTCTGCCATTAACTAGCTGTGTGACCTTGGGCAAGTTACTTAGCATCTATGTCGCAACATTTTCGTCTACACACACACATACACACTCACACAAAACCCAATGCCGTAGCTGTAGAATTGATTCAGATTCACAGTGAAAATGAGGATAAAAACAGCACCTGCCCTGTGGGTTTATGGAGAAGAATAAATTAATACAAATGAAAAGTTTAGAGCAGGGCCTGGCACATAGTAGGCACGCAATGAGCATCAGGCTTGCTATGAAGTCCCTGTGTGTATCTTCATCATTGCACATTTTATTATCATTATTGCATCATATTTTCACTATCTCCGTATGCCTCTATATACACCATTAAGTTGTATTCTGCTTGGACTTTAGAGCTGTGCGTGATTCATCTTTTAGCCCTCGTGGTTAGCACCCAGTAGGCATTCAGTAAAGTTTGAATAATGAATTTATCCAGTAAAAATTGTTAAAATGTAAACTTAATGAAATACACCAAATCTATATAATTGTTAAAAAATACAGTCCCAGTAAACTTGTAATATTACGTAATGTTTGAAAATCTCAGCTACTAACACTGTGGTGAGCTACTTGTTTATAACTTGCTTTTAATAACGCCAATACCACATGACATGCTCAGTCCACAAGCATCTGTTTCAGAATGTTAGTGTAAATATGAGCAAGCAAATGACTCCTTCAAAAGTTGGTAGATAAAAAAAAAAAAAATGAGATAATGTCTCTCGTCTCTTCCATCAAAAAAAAAAAGTCTGTGTCCTTATGACTGATGAGCTAGCACATAGCAGATAAGAAAATTGAAGAGTGGTCAGAGTCAATTGGTAGATGTCCTTCAACAGCATGATAAGGCAATAGCAGCGATTATTGTCTCTTACTTATTTGCTTCTTTAATTGTGAGTAATACGTTGAAGAAAAAAATGTGGATGATAAAACCCTTATGGCAGTCTCCTACAGTTCTCTGGGATAGAAATATTTCTTGTACTTTTAAAAATATTGTGTGACATTATTATGATCATTTAATCATTAGGCTTTAACAAGCAAATTTATCCTACCTCAGTAAAAAAACATACAGAGATTCGAAAGCGGAAGCTATTCTTCCCATGAACTATCTTTTTTGTTGTTGTTACAGAATTAACTGCCACCTAAGAGTTTGAAAAGACTACCATTTCTTTACCCGTTGCCATCTAGTCAATTCTGACTCATAGTGACCCTGTAGGGCAGGGTAGAACTGCCCCATAGGGTTTCCAAACAGCCGCTGGTGGATTCGAACTGCTGACCTTGTTGGTTAGCGACTGAACTCTTAACCCCTGCACGACCATTTCTTTGAATAGCTTGCTAATTTTTCTCTACTTGATAACATTTTTTTATGATTTTGCATAAACTATTTTTATTCTATTTTAAGTTCTCAATGTCAGTATGTTTTATACATTACCAAAAATAACTATATATATATATGCCAAAGCCAAACCAAACCTGCTGCCGTCGAGTAGATTCTGACTCATAGGGACCCTATAGGACAGAGTAGAGCTGCCCCAAAGGGTTTCCAAGGAGTGCCGGGTGGATTCAAACTGCCAACCGTTTGGTTAGCAGCCGTAGCTCTTAACCACTGCACCACCAGAGTTGCCATCCTCCCTTCTAAGGAACATTCTGTCTGTGGTTCTTCCAAGGCAGATTTGTTCATTCTTCTGGCAGCACATGGTATATTCAATATTCCTAGCCAACCCCATAATTCAAAGGCATCAATTCTTTCTGGTCTTCCTTATTCATCGTCCAGCTTTTGTATGCATATGAGGCGATTGAAATTACCATGGCTTGGGTCAGGTGCACCGTAGTTCTCAAAGCGACATCTTTGCTTTATGACACTTTGAAGAGGTTTTTTTTTGTAGTATAAATTTGAATTAAAATCAAAATGTCTAGCAAGATTAAAGCAATGTTTTAATTATATAACAGATACTAATTAATATAATTCTCATAACCACACTGTCATTATCCCATTTTATAAATAAGAAAACTGAGGCAGAGTTGGTTTAAGTAAGTTCAGTAGAAAGGAACTGGTAGAGAATGACAGAGCTGCAATACAAAGCAAGGCTGCCTGATTCCAGAACCTGTGTTACACTGCTATTTTAGAATGACATTTTGGTTAGCGTTAGATTTTTGTTGTTGTTATTGGTGGTGTTGTTTTGTAAACTAAATGGCACTGTATAATCCCCAAAGTGATTAATAAGTATGGTATTTATTGCTTCCGTTTACTGTTATCCACCAAGCTATCCCTGTGATCCATCATCTCTCAGCTTAATATCCCATTTTAATCTTTATTTGCCTTTTTACCTTCCAATATGACTTTTTCCTTTCCTTTTATTAGATTTTTTAACCTTAAATAACATTGTTGTTCTTATTAAAATATGATCATCTTAACTGTTCTTTCTCTGGGAAGGCTGCCTTGATACATTAAGCGAAGCTACTTTTCACCCTCAAAACATACGTAGCCAGAAAACATACTTCTGTACAACATTAAAGAGATTCAGTCCTCGTAGGTAAATACTTCTCCAAGGCTAAGTGAAAGGATTAAGGATTACAGGAAGCTTCCCCCCTGCCCCGTGTGTGGTACCTACCTTATTATGAAATTATAAAATTAATTCCTGGAAATATATACACTATATATGAAATAAATATTTTCTCCACTTTCATATATATTATAATGCAATAGGATACATTCTAAGACTGTTTAATGTTGTGTCTGTACTTTTGTTATATTTTAGACTAAATTTTCCCAAACATCAATATAGAATATTCAAATAAACAAACATATGTACTGCTATTCTTAAGTGCCATTTCTGTTTCTGCAGCCTACAAGTAACTTGAGAAAATTGTTTCTAGAGACAGAAATTCACTTTTTTGTGTATATAACGATCTGATCAAGTATGTATTTCAAAACAGCATATTTTAAACCGTTCCCTATTCACAACACCGAGAAGTGTTTTCTACAAAGAATAGCCTTACTGGACTCAGGAGCTCCCTGATAAAGAGTGTAAGGAAAGCAGTCTGAATCTCAGTGAATAGGTAGCACTCTGTTCTAAACAAAAACAAGCAGCTAAATGTCACTGGTAAAAGCCACCTTGGCTGTTAGAGGCACCCCAAGTTGCAAATAGAGTCATTAGTGAGAATGTATCCCTTCAGCTGCAGCTTGAGGGAACGTCTTCCAAGGACCTTATGTACCCACCTGATTGTTCATTGTATTATTTGATATAAACTCAGGTTTAAAACGGCTTACTTTCATTTGCCTCCTTTAGGGTGCAATGGTTAAGATCCCAGCTGCTAACCAAAAGGTTGGCAGTTCAAATCCATCAGGAGCAACTTGGAAATCCTGGGAGGAAGTTCTGCTGTGTCTTATAGGGTCTCCGTGAATCAGAATTGCCTCCACGGCATCTTTTCACATAACCTTCTATGACAGTCAACCTCAGAATTTAACATGACCTCTTAACACAGTCTCCCATTACACTAATGGACTCAGGAAAGGAAAGAAGGGAACCCCAGTGCAGTAGGGTGGGATGATGCAGCAGGGAGTGGTGATGCAGTAGTGTGGAGTGATGCAGTAGGGTGGGGTGATGCAGCAGGGAGTGGTGATGTAGTAGTGTGGAGTGATGCAGCAGGGTGGGGTGACATAGTAGATTGGGGTGATGCAGCAGGGTGGGGTGATGCAGCAGGGAGTGGTGATGCAGTAGTGTGGAGTGATGCAGTAGGGTGGGGTGACAGTAGATTGGGGTGATGCAGCAGGGAGTGGTGATTCAGTAGTGTGGAGTGATGCAGTAGGGTGAGGTGATGCATGTAGGGAGTGGTGATGTAGTAGTGTGGAGTGATGCAGTAGGGTGGGGTGACATAGTAGATTGGGGTGATGCAGTAGGGTGGGGTGATGCAGTAGGGAGTGGTGATGTAGTAGTGTGGAGTGATGCAGTAGGGTGGGGTGACAGTAGATTGGGGTGATGCAGCAGGGTGAGGTGATGCAGTAGGGTGGGGTGATGCATGTAGGGAGTGGTGATGCAGTAGTGTGGAGTGATGCAGTAGGGTGGGGTGACATAGTAGATTGGGGTGATGCAGCAGGGTGGGGTGATGCAGCAGGGAGTGGTGATGCAGTAGGGCTGGGTGCTGCAGTAGACAATGATGATGCAGTAGGGTGGCATGCTGGTCTGTCAGTTATTTTGGGGCATCTCCAATGCCCCCTGTTGTAGTTGTTGTTGTGTACTGTTGCTTTGATTGCAACTCATAGCTATCCTATAGGTTAGAGTAGAACTGCCCCATAGGGTTTCCTAGGCTATAATCTTTATGGGAGAAGATCACCAGGTCTTTTCTCCTGTGGAACCATTGGGCGGGTTTGAACTACAGACTTTTCTGTTAGCAACTGAGTACTTAATCATTGCACTACCAGGACTCCTTAACATTCCTGAAGTCTCCCAACTCTCACAACTTCCAAACCTGACACTTAACCTAACTTGCCAAGATACCATCTTGCCACTCGTTGCTGCTCTTTCTTGATAGACCAGCTCATATCACGTCCCTTCAGAAAGCCTGCACAGTGCCTTGCAAAAAGCTTGCTCTTTGAAGCAGACAGAGTCGACTCCCTTTATGAATTCCTCATAACTAATGTGGTGAGCTTGAGCCTGGCCAGCATTGCTTAATAATCTCATGAAATAGGGATGTCACAAACACTTTTTAAAAGTTAAATGAGATAACAAAAGCAGTGTACCTGGAATAAAAGAGATACTCAACAGTCACTGGTTTCCTTCTGTCCTTTCAGGAAACAATGGTTGTTGTAGACAAAAGAGTAAAAAAAAAAAAAAAAGTATTGCAAATAAAAGGAAGTGAGGCTTACAGCTTGATGGAGACGAAGCTCCTGTGGCTGTATTATGGCTACTTGTGTTGTCTCCAGGAGCACTGAGAGAACTCAGCATGCATTTTACTCTGCTTTCGTGCACTGACTCACCTTGCAAGTCATTCTCCTTTCCTCTGTAAAACAAAAGTTCCTAGATTTTCACTTTAAGTGTTATTCGTATGCCCAAAAGCTCCAAATACTGCCGTTTTCATCTAATCAAAATATAATATCCTCTTACTGACTTTTGAGACACTCTGTATATTCTCTATATGCCCATCAGAAGCCTGGTGGCACAGTGGTTAAGCGGTTACTGCTAATTGAAAGGTTGGTGGTTCGAACCTACCAGCTGCTCTGTAAGAGAAAGACACTGCAGTCTGCTTCCTTAAAGATTACAGCCTTGGAAACCCTATGGGGCGCTTCTATTCTGTCCTGTAGTGTCACTGTGCACTCTATTGCCTCCTATGGAAAACCTATCTGCTCTTCAGGGTCTGCCTCAGTCTGTCGAATTGATAAAGTCTACCTTGATCATTATGGGACTATTGGTGGTTCGGTGACAGAATTTTCACCTTCTGCAGGTCTTTAGGTGTGATTCTGGCCAAAGCTCTTTTTTGCAGCCACCACCTGTCTGTGAGTGGAACCTGGCGTGCTGCTATGATGCTATACAGATCTCAGCAGAGCTTCCAGACTAAGACAGACTAGTAAGAAAGGCCTGGTTATTTATTTCTGAACATCAGCCAATGAAAACCATACAGATCACAATGGTCTGATCTACAACTGATCACAGGGATGGTGCAGGACCGAGCAGTATTTCATTCAGTTTTGCATGGGGTCCCTGTGGGTCAGGAGCGAGTGCACAGCAGCTGACAACAGCAACAAGAACCTCGATCACACTTTCATAGATTCTTTGTAGTTTTAAATTGAAAATCTCATAAATGTCATGTAGGTTACCCCCATTTCATTGGAGGGAGGAGACAAATGATACTCAGATCCTAAAAGGATTTCCCCTTTTCCCAAGTTTCATGGGATTTTTTGGAAACCACTGGATTTATTGAAGACACTTTGCACATTGCTTAGCTCCCCTGTGAAATTACAAGGGTCTTGGTAATCCTGTCTTTGAACCCCCTAGGGTGCTGTTCAATAAATATTTGTAAAATGATAAAATTTTTTCGGGGATGACTTCTTTATACACACACATACCTTTAGTCCACCTACTAGGTCATATCCTTCTTCTTTCCTCCCTTCAAAGTACTTCTTACTCATAATTACTTTATTTGGAAATAAAATATCCTCTAAATTAGAAACATGCACTCTCCCAAATCCGAATATCAATTGCTGTAGGTGAATTCAGTCTATGCTTTCCAAGGAGGTGTCGCTTCCCCACAGAGTGCCACGTTTGTCCAGATAACGAGTCTATATCATTTGACTATAAATACAAAGAAGCTTTGTGGAACAAATTGCATTGTGCAGTTGTTTTAAACAAGTCTTATTTCAATGGCAAGAAGCGTAGAATAAGTACTTTTTAAAAATAGGCCAGATAATGACAATTTATTTTAGATTAAAATGTATTTATATTATGGCACAATGGATTATGATTGAAGCAGAAATAATTAGGTGAAGTAATTTAGAAAAAGTCTTGCTATTAAAAAAAAAAGAAAAAAAAAAAAACCTGGGAACCTTATGATAAATTGTTTTATTTGTCAGAAAAATTCACATGTAAATTTAACAAAAAAAAAAATCAAGATTTTTCAAAAGGAAATAAATGTCCTCATTCGAATCTATCACTCTTTAAGCTATCTAACACCAAAATATTCCTTATTACCCTTATCTCTCTGCTAATATTTATTTTCCAAGTGACTGGGATTGCAGTGCTTATGATTCGTAGTTATAGGACCTGAAGCACCATGCCCAATGCCATGTATTAGAGAGAGAGAGAGAGAGATGCTGAAGAATTTCCATACGCATTAGTTTCTCCTCCTTCTTAAATGTGTGTTCTGTGGCTATCTCACAGCATCCTCATTGATAGAACTTTTTTTTGGTTTGTTTGTTTTTGGGGGTTGGGGGAGAAGGAGACACAAGTGATTCAATAAATGTGGCAAGGCCAAACAACTTTCTGATGTAATCAGATTTGATGATGACCAAACAGCACTGGCTTTCAAATGGTGAAAATCTCACATATCCTCAGTATTTTAACCATCCAGCCCAGCCCCTGACAAAAGAATTTAAAGTAATATTTAAAACACAGTAGTACCTTCTTTGTAAGTGCTCTTCGTTTCTCAATGTTATACAATATCCCTATGTTGACTTACTGTACATTGATTTTAATAGACATTCTCTACAGAGCAATATGAATATCATTGGAAAATGTATAATACAATTTTCTACCCCTGAAATGCTATAGAAAACTGCACATTTTATACTGACACGTGCCCCATCAATAATAGAGTTTTTATATCTTATTTGTAGCTATTGATCTCAGCAGCATAATGAAAAATTGATTGCAGTGAAGTGCACTATTCCTTAAGTATAAATTTCAATGTCAAATTATTTTTATCTATGCTCCCCAATTATACATGAAACTTACACATTTATATATGTTTGCAATCATAAAACTCTACTACAATAAATTAGATATGACAATATCCACAGAGTCAATAGAAACCAGGTTTCTCTCACTAAAATATGATTCCAAAATTAAATACACTAGTTTCATACGAGTTTCATTTCTTCAGTATAAAGAGAATTAACGTCTCGATATACGGTATCACCTTCCTATGCAATTTAGCAATTTGAAATGAGGTCTTAAATCTTCTGGGAATATGAATACGCACACACACCCACACACATGCATGCACATACACACACAGCGCAATATGTACCCAGGTACCCACGCGCTCATTTGGCAGTCCACATGGCACTATGAACGAGGTACTTGTTCTTTGTTATCTCTTGAGACCTTATTATTTTAGAAGAAACATTCTGCTAGAAAAATCTACAGTTATAAGTTCTGACAAAAGCGTAAGAACAGCATCATTTCTGCTCATCAATGGTGATCTCCAAGTCCAATATCACAGACACAGAACGAATTAGGGCAGAAATCTCTACATCGAAACAAAATCTATAAGCTTTCTACCCACAGCTAATAACAACTCTGTACTCCTCCAGGAGGCAAAGGGTCCAGAAGATGAGAACATTTTATTCCTTATGTTAATTTATCATTTCTTACATTATTTTAAACTGAAACCATCAGTAAAAGATTTTCATATTTTTCTCTAAGATATATAAAATTTAAAAACATGAATATGTTATTTGATGAAATTTCTTCATCTCATAAAATTGGATATAAAATAGATACTTAGGTCTCCTTTCTGGATGAACACTTTTCCAGTATTTCTAATGAGCTCTGGTGACTCAATGGTTAAGCACTCATGTACAGCTCTGTGGGAGAAAGCCCTGGCAATCTACTTTTTTAGGTGCCCGATGACAGCAACAACAGTAATACTGTAATGTGGCCACCTCTAAAGGTGATAATTTTAATACGCCACGCTCACTAATAACTCAGTTTTTAAAATAATTTTGCCTCTGTCAGCCTCCTCTAATGAGTTTAACACATCCTAGAATCAATGACAAATATTTGGGAGTAGGGCTTGGAGAGGTATTCTCTTTTAGTTTTCAAACAAATGTATTGAGATATAGTAAATATCACATCCCATAAACTGCATCAATATAAATTGTATAATTCAGTGGTTTTTAGTATCTTTGGAGTTGTACAGCTATCAGCCATCGCTACAATCTAATTTTAGATCGTTTTCATCTTCCCCCCCAAAAATCCCATACCCCTCAACAGCCACTCCTGCTTTCCATCTCCCCTCCACTCCCCACCAGGCCCGGAGACCACTAAACTACCTTTGTGCCTATGGGTTTGCCTATTTGGGACGTGACGTACAAATGCAACCTTACAATATGTGACCGTTAGTGTCTGAATTCTTTCACTCAACGTAATGTTCTCTAGGTTCATCCATGGCTACAGCATGTGTCAGCACTTCCTCCCCTTTTAGGGCTGAATGATAGTCCGTTGTACAGATGTAACACATTTCATTTATACATTCACCAATTGATGAACATTTTTATTTGCTTTCACTTTTTGCTTATTATAAAAAATGCTGCTACAAACTTTTGTGCACAAGTTTTTGTGTGGATATCTGTTTTCATTTTTCTCGGGTGTAAACCTAGCAGTGGGATTGCTAGATCACATGGTAACTCTACATGTAACCATTTGAGGGACTACCAAACTCTTTTCAAAAGTGACTGCACCATTTTACATTCCCACTAGCAATATATGAAGGTCCCAATTTCTCGCCAAAACTTGCTATCGTCTCTTTTTGATAAGAGTCAAACTAGTAGGTTTGAAGTGGTATCTTAGTATGGTTTTTGTCATGGATTGAATTGTGCCCCCCAAAATATCTGTCAATTGGATTAGGTCATGATTCCCAGTATTGTATGATTGTCTGCCATTTTGTCATCTGAAGTGATTTTCCTATGTGTTGTAAATCCTATCACTATGATGTCAATGAGAGGGATTAGCGGCAGTTATACTGATGAGATCTACAAGATTAGATAGAGTCTTAAGCCAATTGCTTTTGAGATTTGAAAGAGAGGAGTAAGCAGAGAGACAGGAGGATCGCATACCACCAAGAAATCAGTGTGTACTAATCCGAGCTGGATTCTTGTTGTACTATTCTAATTTTCAATTAGCAAAAGCTTCAGAAAACTGCCAAGTGTCAAAGTCAGTATCATGTCGACACATATCTGTGAAAGGGTGTAAGTAAATGACTAGTAAGGAAAAATGTGAAGTATTAGAAACTAGGATCTTTAGAAGGAGGTTGAAGTGCTGTAGCAACTATGAGAAAACTAGCAGATTTGACTGAGGGGAAGTCATAATTGCAACACTTTGCTATTGACAGATGGGGACCCAGAAGGTAGGTTGGAGTCAAAACAGAGCACCGAACATGGGAATAACTCGTGAAAGAGTGGATGAGATCAAATACATGTTTATAAAAAGATAATTATGTTAGAAGAGAATCTAAATAAAGCTTCCTCAGCTGTGAAAGGTTCGAAGCAACAATTATTTTCATTCTCTTAATTTTCTGTTACTGACATTGATGGTCCAGACGACAGCAGCAGTGTTTACTGCTCAGTGGTGAATTGCTCTTTGTAAAAATGACTATTCTACTGTAGAAAAGTGAAAAAAAAAAAAAAAAAGAAGTCATAATTACAAGTAGGTTGAGAGCTATATCTCATGACTCATGTGTTCCTTCATTCATTTATTCATTCAACAAGTGCTTAATAAAAAAAATTTATGTATCTGGAATTTTGCTAAATGCTGGGTACAAAAGTACTAACTAACGCAAAGCCTGTGACTTCTAGCAATTTGTAGTTCAGTGCGGGAAATGACAAATGAAAACATGATTTTTTTTTTTTTTATATCAGTCTCATATCAAGGGCATCACACGTCTATCCTTTTGGAGTCCAGAGGTGCTAGACATCAGGATGTAATGAGTCAGTTTGATTATCTAAGGGGAGTATGTTAGGTAACATGTGGAAGGAAAAAAGAAAGGTGTCTCCCCTGCAGGTACGATGCTGTGTTCCCTGTGTGGCTCTCTCAGTTCTCCTCGTGAGTAAACATGCCTTGTGCTTTCAGTGTGTATTGAGAAGAATGGTGGGGAAAGAAATACCTTATCCTTACTATGATGGCTCCTTCCTTTACCATGACATCAAGGAAAGAACTCAGACCCTGAAGCCAAATCGCCTTGATTTAAATCTCAACTCTGCCGCTTAGCAGATGTGTGACCTTTAGCAAATTACTACATTTCTTTGTGTCTTAATGTTCTTTTGTTAAAAAAAAAAGCGGGGGGGGGGGGATAAAAATAGCCACCAATATTATAAAGCTGTTCTGTATGTATTGAATACGAATAATCAGGAAAAGTTTTTAGGACAGGAACTAGCTTGTAGAAAGCACTAAAATGAGATTTTATCTCTATAGCAGAACTATTCACATTGAAGACCCTGACTGAGAGTTTTTCCAAAAAATAACTAAACCTGCTTGCATGATGAAATGTGTGTGTGTGTGTGTGTGTGTATGATGGGGGCTCTCATTTTTAGGGCTTTTGTTGCATAGCTGGCAAAGCAGAAAATCCACTACCGATAATCCACCAGCTGCTACTTGGAAACCCTATGGGGCATTTCTACTTTGTCCTACAGGGTTACTATGAGTCAACATCTACTCGATGGCAACAGGTTTTTTTTTTTTTTTTTTTTATGGATAGCTTTTTTTTTTTTTTTTTTAGAAAGAGGGCATTTGTGTTTGCCTAAAGCAATTGTGAGTGACATTTGTGGAGAAACTCTCCCTTCTTTCATTCCATGAGAATGTCTTTCTAGACTACTCTTTGTTTTATTACTGTGTTTTACTTTTTTCATATAACTAACCATCGTCTGGAATTATCTGCTTATCTGTGCCTTGGCTCTCTCTCCACATGAGAATATAGAGTCTGTGTCCATAGTTATATCCAGGCCTATAACCATATACAGCACATTATAATTGGCCGATAAATATTTTTCCAATGAACCAATGCCCAGCAATGTTCTGTGCTGATGGAGGGATGCTTGCTTTGAGCCCACCTTCTGGATGGGAAGAAGACATGAGAATACCTATAGCAGTTCAATATTCAATTAGGAAAAGCGAGCATGATCCTACTCTCTTGGTGGAGACAAGCTGTCTTAGTTGCCCAAGAGTTTAATACCCTACTCACTGAACACACAGTACTTCTGTTTTTTTGTTTTTTTTTTTTTCCTTTTCTTTTCTGTATAGAATCTTGTAACATCTGGGCCCATATAGAGGCAAGCTAAGTTATACCAGGGAAATGTATAACTCAGATGTTTGGATTCTATGTGTATCAGCTTGAATACGCCTCTCCTTCTGTGTGGATGGTATGTTTAGTGCTAATGGCCCTTACTAGAAAATTAACTTTTCTACTCAATGACTAAGTTCATATTGGCTTTCAAACATCCAAGTGTTTTCCTCGACTTCTCCTCAGAAAAGGAAAAGAGTGAAAATGTCAGAACAAGGTAATCTCTCACAAAATTTCTGTTATGCTCTGAATTTTTCAGTTAGAAAATAGGTGTAGGTTTTTCATTTTTTAACATTTTAAAATGTCTATTTCACTTAAAACAAGAGAATATTGAAATGAAAACTCTTTACATATTCCTTAAATACCTTAAAAAAGAAGTCTTTAAATTTGGTTTTATATTACTCTGAAAATTGTAGCTGACTCACTCCTTGATCAAGTTCTTATTTTTTTAGTGATTAGTCATTGCTCAAAAAATGGAAGCCAAGTGCCAGGCATTGTCCCAACCACTACAAATATAGTCTTCCAACTGTAGGAGGCAGATGCTATTATTATTCTCATTTTATGGGTGTAGAAACTAAGTCAAACAATTAAGTAACCTGGCCGAGGTTATATAGCTGGTAAGTTGGTGCAGCTGTATTTTAAACTTGGGTCTGTCTGATAGCAAAATCTATGCTCTTCACAACTACACAGTAATTTTTTTTTTTTTCTTACTCTAGACATTGACTTGATGGTTTTTTCCCCTAATCATTGGCCTCCATTCCTATTATGTTTTTTCAGCTGTTCCTGGTTGTTTAGCCAGAACTTTGTAGAACTTAGAAAATAGTCTATTTAGCAACAGCTTAGCTTGCAACATCTGCCCAAGCTGTCCTCCTTCTTATTATGGAAAACTTCTAGGCCTCCTAGGTTCTTCCCTCACTCAGTCCCCTGCTCTCAGTAGCTTCTTCAGTTACTTTTACACTTAATTTCGGGTAAAATATCTTTCTCTTCCCCACCTCAACCCCACACAATTACGCCAGCCAGCTAAGATTATTCCTCCTGCCCTTGGAGCCAAGGTTGTTGAGTTACACATCACTATACAACTGAATGGAAACCCTGGTGGTGTAGTGGTTAAAAGCTATGTCTGCTAACCAAAAGGCTGGCAGTTGGAATACCCCAGGTACTCCTTGGAAAGTCTATGGGGAGGTTCTACTCTGTCCTATCGGGTCACTATGAGTCAAAATTGGATTCTTTTTTTTTTTAAATACATCTGAACAGGACTTTACCTAGATTTCCAAAGTTTCAATTAAAATATATGACAATACCCCACTTTACCCTTTGTGAAATTTTAACAGTTCTTCCAAACTCCTAGAAATTCTGTAGTTTGACTAATTATGTAGCACAAACTTCCTGTGAAGAATATTTTGACAACTTTGAACCTTTCTCCCCCTCTCTGTGACTTCTTTTCCTGCAAAGTGTCTGTTCTAGAATTCAGTAACTGAGTATGCAATGATGAGCTTTCTCATGATATAAATGACAAAGAACTGTGTATCTGAATCATACTTTTCGCCCTGCTCTGCTAAAATGGACTCCTTTCGTTCTAATTCCCCTCCTCAGAGCTCCACAGCTGATGGATATCATTTGGCTTTCTTATCATAATAACGATATTTATAACTACTAAGTTTTACCTTTTCATTGTTACTTCATAAGCTCTATGTTTTTTGGCTAGCTTCCTTTGGAACCTTTATTTAAATGATGTACCATAGGCAAAAATGAAGTTATTCTTCTGAACAACAACAACAAAAAGTCCTTCTTACTATTACCTTCTGATTATGTTGTATGCCATCCAGTCAGTTCTGACTCATAGCAACCCTATAGGACATGGTAGAACTTTCCCATAGGATTTCCATGACGGTAAGCAGACTGCCACATCTTTCTTCCCTGGAGCGCCTGGTGAGTTCAAACTGCTAACATTTTGGTTAGCAGCCAAGTGATTAACCACCGCACTACCAGGACCCCTTCTTTCTAATTATAGTATCCTTGGATTATAGGAGAGTGAGTACCTTCAAAAGCAGCACAGGGCTTTCCTTAGAGTGAATTGGTTTTACTACAAAATTGGGGACTATGTAACTACTGGTAATAACTTTCAACGTTTTCCAAGCTAACTTTACTATAAACATGTCCAATAGTGCAGACCTTTCAATCTTCAGTACTTAGCAGTGTAATTGTTAGCAAAGACCTTCTGCCTTTCTTTACAAAGAGTGGGAAGTTCATCATGGAGTAATCCTTGAAGGATAGGAAATACCTTCATTTCCAAAGGGTTTTCTAAAGAACACAAGTTCCACGGATTGCCACTTTAGAAAAAAAAAAAAAGATGGGGGGTATTTCAAATTAAATACCGGAAACACTGGGCTAAATTTTAATGAACTTCTTTAACCCAATGACTTCTCTGAGTTTTTAACATGAGCTCTGTAAATCTCCAAGGAGTGGAAGCACTGGTAGAGAGCATTACATTTCCAAAGTTTTCTAACTGCAGATTAACTCTAAGAATATTTTTGTAGAATAGCATTCCACATAAGACATTTTAGAAAACAGCTCTCTAACTATACTGAGCTTTTCTTTTGACTCAGACGAAACCACAAGAAATCTCTGTACCTAATTTTGGCTTTTTAGAAAATTAATTTTTCTAAGTTTATATATATATAAATGTATTTATTTTGTTGTTGTTGAGAGTATACACAGCAAAACATACACCAATTCAACAGTTTCTTCATGTACCATTTAATGACATTATATTCTTTGAGTTATGTAACATTCTCATCCCCCTTTTCTGAGTTTTCCTCCCCGCTTAAAATAAATTTACTGCCCTTAAGGGAAGTGCTTACAAGTATGTGCCAGGGAATTTGGAAGACAACTACCTGGCCAGCCGACTGGAAGAGATTCATATTTATGCCTATTCCCAAGAAAGGTGATTCAACCAAACGCAGAAATTATCGAACAATGTCATCAATATCACACGCAAGCAAAGTTTTGCTGAAGATCATTCAGAAGTGGCTGCAGCAGTATGTCGACAGGGAGCTGCCAGAAATTCAGGCCGGTTTCAGAAGAGGATGTGGAACCAGGGATATCACTGCTGATGTCAGATTGATCCTGGCTGAAAACAGAGAATACCAGACTATGTATTGACTATGTTTTATTGATTATGCAAAGGTATTTGACTGCATGGCTCATAACAAATTATGCATAATATTGTGAAGAGTGGGAATCCCAGAACTTTTAATTGTGCTCATGAGGAATCTGAACATGGATCAAGAGGCAGTTGTTTGAGCAGGACAAGTGGGGTACTGCATGGTTTAAAGTCAGGAAAGGTATGCATCAGGGTTGTATCCTTTCACCATACCTATTCAATTGTATGCTGAACAAGTAATCCAAGAAGCTGGACTGTGTGAAGAACAACAGGGCATCAGCACTGGAGGAAGGCTTATTAACAACCTGTGTTATGCAGATGACACAGCCTTGCTTGCTGAAAGTGAAGAGGACGTGAAGCACTCAGTGATGAAGATCAAAGACCACAGCCTTCAGTATGGATTGCACTTCAACATAAAAGAAAACAAAAATCCTCACAGCTGGACCAATAAGCAACATCATGATAAACAGAGGAAAGGTTGAAGTTGTCAAGGATTTCATTTTACTTGGGTCCACAGTCAACACCCATAGAAGCAGCTGTCAAAGAAATCAAAAGATGCATTCCATTGGGCAAATCTGCTGCAAAAGACCTCTTTAAAGTGTTGAGAAGCAAAGATATCACCTTGAGGACCAAGGTGCACCTGACCCAATCCACGGTGTTTTCATTCACCTCATAGGCATGTGAAAGTTGGACAATAAATAAGGAAGCCTGAAGAATTGATGCCTTTGAATTGTGGTGTTGGCAAAGAATATTGAATATACCATGGACTGCCAAAAGAATGAACAAATCTGTCTTGGACGATTTGTACAACTAGAATGCTCCTTAGAAGCAAGAATGGCGAGACTATGTCTCGCACACTTTGGACGTGTTGTCAGGAGGGATCAGTCCCTGGAGGACATCATGCTTGGTAAAATATAGGGTCAGCAAACAAGACAAAGTCCCTCAATGAGATGGATTGACACAGTGGTCGGAACAATGGGCTCAAGGATAGCAACAATTGTGAGGATGGCGCAGGACTGGACAGTGTTTCGTTCTGTTGTGCAGAGGGGTGCTATGAATCGGAAACAACTGGTGGCACTGAATAACATCAACAACAAAGGTTCCTATCTAAACTTTCCAGTTGCTTTTGTCATTTTGATCGCATATACACAGCTCTTAAAAGAGCATAATGCTCCAGGCAGACATTTTTACTAGTTCGGCTAAAGTGTTGTTTGGTTTTAAGAAGACTTCAGGGGATATTTTTGGCTTAAGGTTTAAAGATTATTTCAGGGTAATAATTTCAGAGGTTCATCAAATCTTCATGCCTCCAGGGAAGCCTGAACTCCATCAAAATTTGAAATTCCATTCTACATTTTCCCCCTTTGCATCAGGATTCTTCTATGGAATCTTTGATCAAAATCTTTGGTAATGGTAGCCAGGCACCATCCAGTTCTTCTGGTCTCGTGGCAAAGGAGACAGTTGTTCATGGAGGCAATTAGCCAAACATTCCATATCCTCCTACTATTCCTGACTATCCTTCTTCCTCTGTTGTTTCAGGTGGATAGAGACCAATTGTTGTGTCTTGGATAGCTGCTTCCTAGCTTTTAAGACCCTAGGTACTATGCCTCAAACAAGGAAGTAGAATAGAGACACTAAACATGTTATTAGGCCAATTAACTGGGATGTCCAATGAAATCATAACCCTAGATCTCCAAACCAAGAAACCAAATCTCAAGAGGTTTTTAATTTTACATAATCAGCCTCAGCAGCCACTCTTTCTTTCTTTTTTAGGTCTTTGTTGTAAATATATCTATCACACAACGTTTGCCAGTTCTCCTTTTTACATGTATATATCTTATTGACAGCAATTACAATAATCGGCTGTGCAACCCTACCCACTTCTTCCATCATGGTTATGTCATAAGCCCTCTCTGAAAGATATTGTCACAAATAGGCCCCTGACACTTGCTATTCAATTCATTTGGAAAATTTTGTTAACTCCGCTTGCCGCCTCACGTAGTATTGCCTTACAGTGACCCATCAGAGAACATTCTCTTAGGTTTTATCAACAGGAAAAACAATATCTGTTAGCAGTTTGATTATTTTTTCCCTAAACATGCTAAAATACTTACTAATTAGATTTTCTTTTGTGGTGGCTGCTAAGAGGTTCAAGTATAAATTTTACCCCATCTCTAGTGCCCTTTTAGAGCCTTGAGAAATGAGGGAGTAAGCATATTTGATACTTGGAGTACTGTATTGTTTACTAATGTTTGTTTACCAACTATGACCTCTCCCCTTGAGGTATTTTCATAAGCACGCTATATAATTTTTTTTTTTTTTGCAGCAACATGTAAAAAAAAATTGGTATAGCAGTACTTAAAAAAATACCTTGCAGATGGAGGACGTAGTTGGCAAACAAATGTAGAAGGTGCGTGTTATTCGTGTAAAAATATGGTAGATCATTATTTTAACACTCTCTCCTCCACAAATATACTTTCAATAATAATAATCAATTATAATTATACTCTTAGTTCATTCAGCTTTCCAACAGACAATTAGCAATTAAAGAACAAGACATTTATATTTTAAGGATATTCGCATTGAGTATTTGTGTACAAACTAAAATACGCAACTAAGAAACAAAAATGTTACACCTTGCAGTCTCACTCTGTTTCACTGTTTTAGACTTTAAATGCAAACAGTGCTGTTATGCTTTTGTTTATTTAAAGCCTACTGTTAAATGCAGGAATATGGAGGACTTCAGCATTTGAAGACGAGAACTGTGCCTGGTGTGAATTGAATTATTCCAAACTATTATAAGCTTATTCTTAAAATGAATGTGTGCAGCTAATTCCATGGAGTATAATTTATGACTTTGTAACTAGGTGTTCTCCAAGTAAATGGTTGTGTAGAATACAATGTTTATTAAAGATAAATAATAAAATATGCAAATTTAAAGCTTAAATATATGTTATTAAAATTTTGTAAGTAACGGCAGCAACTGTTAAAACTTAGGTCAACAAACTACTTTTAGTCTGCTTATACTTGTTTTAAAATCTCTGTAGAAATATGTACTCCCTTATTGTTTGCATCTTGGGTGACCCACTACCTCTCCCTGCTCTCTGCCTGGCACACCATAGATTTCAGGATATATATTTTATGTACTAGATTTATCCAAGCTTTACATGAATTTTGTGACCATTTATTTCCTTTGCCTCAAGTTGATTACTTACAGTATGGTAATGTATAAAAGTTGCTTAAAATCCTTTTACTGAATATGAATATAGATAAAGAAATTAATAATTCAATCATATTAGTAATGCTAATCTCTAATTTCCATCCTCAGTGGAACTTTCATTGTGGCTCTGCATTGAACTCCTTATTCTATCATCCAGGTGGCCCTTAAGCACAGTCATCATCTCTTGGACAACCTAACTCCAAATTTGTCCCTCTGACTCTCAGCACATGATCTGGTCGTCAACATTATTATTATTATTATTATTATTATTATTATTATTATTATTATTATTATTATTCTAATTTAGAAAATGGGCTATTTGGGAGGATCAGTGTCAGCCCCCAAATTTAAATCTGCCCATATTTCTTTTTTTCCATATTACAAAAAAAGAAGCTGTTCTTGTCAGTATCAAAAACCAAATCTAGCTAAAGTCTACTGTAGATCTCATTTATTCCCATAACTTCTTTGTAAGTCATTCTGTGAAATTATCACCTTCTTTTCCTTCTGGGACTTGTCATCTACCCACTTGGTTCTTTCTTTCACTGTATAATAATGCTCCAGCATTTGACGGCACTGGGTTGGGTTTGTAGTTCCATTAAAACAGAAAAACAAACGCAAGGGTTCACATTTGTGCCCATAACAGAGTGGTTGGATTCTGACTTACTTTCTCGCTGTACACAGCTATAAAATCTGGATGAAATATATAAATCATATATTGCAGACTCAGGGCAGCAATGAATGGAGGGCTATCATCTTTGAGAGAGATGAGCAAATAAGGTGAGTCCCCAGTACCTCAACTTTATATGGATTTTTTTTTTTTTTAACCATGTGTGGACAAACAGAGATCATACTAATGACAGTCTTGCTGGGTGGAAGAAACAAAGTGTGGAATAGTCATACAATGTAATTTTACACAGATTGACGAAAGTAATAAGTATTGATATGCACTATAAAATGAATGAATCTCTCTATACATAATGTTGAATTAAAAAAGCAACAGAAAAAATCATGTGTGTTATGACTGACATTAAAATCAAGAATAGATAAAACTATGATATTTCATGTCATTATAGTAGCTACTGCTTAGGTGTATTGATGTGAACGGGAGTGCCCCCAGTTGGCATGATGGAAATGTTCTCTATTTTTATCTATGAGGTGGTTATATGGGTGTATACAACTGTATAAGATTACTGAACTCTACTATTAAGATCTGTACGCATACACCTCAAGGAAACCAAATGATAGATGAACTTAAGAAACTAAAAAGCAAGAATAAAAAGCTACTATTATCCCTCATTCTCACTTTATCCATAATTCTTTTGAAATTGCAGTCAAACTCCTGTAAGGAAAAACACTTATTTTCAGTCGTCACTTGCTTATTTTTAATGGAATCAACCTAGCAATGGTATCTACCTTCGGCAGTCCCACCGAAACTGTTCTTTCTTTGTTGTCAAATGTAAAGAATTGTTTTTAGTTCTTTCCTTACTTTGCTGATGATGACTCTCTTCTTACTGAAACAGACTTTTTTTTTGATTCTCATGGTTTCACTTTCTCTTATTCTTTGCCAACTTCTGTTTTTGTGGTCTTCTCTGTCTTTGCTCATTCCTTAAACCAGCGGTTCTCAATGCTGGTTGCATATTGAATTCACCTGAATAGCCTTTGAAACATAATAATGCTGATGTTTGGATTCATCTCAGACCAATTAAATAAGAAGCTCTGGAGATGAA
Source organism: Loxodonta africana (assembly GCF_030014295.1). Classification (NCBI taxonomy): domain Eukaryota; kingdom Metazoa; phylum Chordata; class Mammalia; order Proboscidea; family Elephantidae; genus Loxodonta; species Loxodonta africana. The sequence continues at coordinate 8,700,024 of NC_087356.1, forward strand.
ACCTAGACCTTTCCTTTTTATTATTAAAAACTCCCCAGATTATTTTAATGAGTATCCTTATGCTTCTGCCTTACCAACCAGGTCTGTATCCCAGCCCTACTGGAGGGGAGGGAGCTGGGGGAGTGGGGCTGGGGGACTCTTTCTTGGCAGCTCTGTTTTAGTCTTAGGAGTAGTGACTGCTCCTTATATCTGTTACTTCTATGGTTTTAAGGTTCTTTTTGCTTCTCACTGGTCAGTCCCTTGTTACTTTAGTCCAGGGGTTAACAAGCTGCCATTTTAAAGGTCCAGATAATAAGTATTTTAAGTTTTGAGGACAACTTTTTTTTTTGTAGCTCTTTGTTGCAACTACTCAACTCTGGTGTTGTGCAAAAGCAGCTATGTTGTTCTTAGGTGCCTTTGTGTCGATTCTGGTTCATAGCAACCCTATGTACAACAGAACAAAACACTGCTCTGTCCTGCGCCATCTTCACAATTGTTGTCATGCTTGAGCCCGTTGTTGTAGCCACTGTGTCAATCCATCTCTTTGAGGGTCTTCCTCTTTTTCACTGACCCTCTACTTTACCAAGCATGATCTCCTTCTCCAGGGACTGGTCCATCCTAATAACGTGTCCAAAGTATGTGATACAGAGTCTCACCATTCTTGTTTCTAATGAGCATTCTGGCTGTACTTCTTCCAAGACAGATCTCTTCGTTCTTCTGGCAGTCCATGGTATATTCAGTATTCTTCACCAACACCATAATTCAAAGGCATCAGTTCCTTGGTCTTCCTTATTCATTCTTCAGCTTTCACATGCATATGAGGTTATTGAAAACTCCATGGCTTGGGTCAGGGGCACTTAGTCCTTAAAGTGACATCTTTGGTTTTGAACACTTTAAAGAGGTCTTTTGCAGCTCCAAATGATATGTAAATTCATGGGTGTGGCTATATTCCAATAAAATTCTATAAAATTTGACTGCCAGCCTGAAGAACATAGTTTGCTAACTCCTACTCTAATCTCCTGTTACGGTGAAACTTTTTTTATATTAAAATTTTCATTAAGATTGCTGTGTGGTTTCTCACTTCTTTGGACCCAGGTTGAATACATCTCTTTCTTCCTCTATCCATCTAGAACCCAGTCATATTTTCAATTCTCTGAAGATGCTACTTTGGTTGCTTCAGACTCATATCTCTTATCTTCCTAGGAGCCTATTGTTCAAGTTTTAACTTTCAAGTCTCAATTTGTGCTTCCCCTTCACAAGTAATCAAGATTTCTTTCTTCAGTGACTCTGTTTCACTTGAAAACCGAAATCTGTACAGATGATTCTCCCAGAAATCGCTTCACCCTAGTTTATCATGGCAAACTTTTATTCATCCTTAAAGAAGTCATTCAAATATCACCTTCTCTATCAACACAAAATTCTGGATCCCATAAGCCTACTTGTTTTTTCCTCTTCCGTGCTGCCAGAACTGATAAATATATCATTAATTCATTACCTCATCATTCTTTCAAAAATATATTTATTGTGCATCTATGATTGATCACATTGTCCTATCTGATCACCCACATCTCCCCCAACCTGCACAGAACACTTACTTATTTTTATACAATATGATTTGCAACCTCTCAAAGACTGGAATCTTTGTTCTCTTCTCTTTGGTATCACTAACTTCAACTCATAGCCTAGGATTTGCTATGTACTTACTGGCTTCTTGCCCTTCGTGCAGTAAGAGCTTTGCAGATCTCCTAAATCCATGTGGTTTCCCCCAAGCCTTTTGTTAGCCCCTATCACTTTCCCCTTAATGCTTAACATGTACAACAAGGAGTGAGATGGATGGATTGATTCTGTCCAACTCTATCTCAAGTTCAGTGAGAATAGCATGAAGTTATGGGATTTTGAAAAGGCAGAGAACATGGAATGCAAGCCTTGAAGCCTTTGATCAGAAATAAAGATAGACCATGAGAGATCATGCCTGTACTTGAAGGGACTTTTGAAGTTCTTTTAAACCTGGGATCATTTACCATATAGTAGCATGTGTTGAGGAAACCCTGGTGGTATAGTGGTTAAGTGCTACAACTGCTAACCAAGAGGTCAGCAGTTCAAATCTGCCAGGCACCCCTTGGAAACTCTATGGGGCAGTTCTACTCTGTCCTATAGGGTCGCTACAAGTTGGAATCGACTCGACAGGAGTGGGTTAGCACGTGTTGTTATTCCACCTTGGCTTATTATTCCAAATGCAAAAGTCTTAATATGAGGATAGCAGCTTCAAATCTCTCTTACCTCGTGCAATTCATTTCTCAAATCTAGCCTTTCTCAAACATTTAGAGTAAGAAAATTAAGCCCTCTTGTCCTAAGACTTCCACAATTTGTAATGGATCAACGTCTCTCTAAAGCAATACTAGCTGCTACTGTCCTCGAAAGAATTAAGAAAATGGCTAAATTATTTTCTATAAGGTATAATTCTCTCTAGATTTTTGTTTTCTCTGATTAAGATAAAAATAAAGTTTATTTTGCCCTCTTCACCAGGGTTGTCGTGTGGGTAAATTAAGTAATTCTCATAAAGAGCAATTGTAGTTGTTGTTAGACATCAAGTTGATTTTTGACTCCTAGCAACCCCATGTGACAGAGTAGAACTACCCCATAGGGTTTTCTAGACTGTAATCTTTATAGAAGCAGATCATACAGTCTTTCTCCCTCGTAGGCACTGGCTGGGTTTGAATTGCCAACCTTTTGGTTAGCAGTCAAGCACTTAGTTGTTACTAATGGTAGACCACCAAACATAACTCTTCTTCAAGTAAATGTAACCCCATGCCAGGTTTCTCTTTAATGTATGATCTCTGAGTCCACATGAGCTATAGGCCAATATGTCCCAACCTGGAAAGAGGACAGATCATTTCTCCAAATTCTTCATATAATACATCCTTTCGAATGTATTTTGTGCAATCTACATTGCAACAAACATTTGTAGAGGAGGGAAGGGTGGTTGACACTGCACAGCGTACCCAAACTTTTAAATCTCTCATGACCTCTGCTATTCTTGTGGCCTTTCTGCCCCTAAAGTCTTTATGCCCAGCCCTAGTTATTTCTGCCACTGTTATTTCCTCCACTTTCCTTGTATTCCTGCCAAGTCTCCTGAGCTCCATTCTCAGCACTCTCAGGTGCAAACTGTTTCCTTTCTGTAGCATGGAACCCTGGGAGTCAGTTTACCTTAGTCTGAGCCATGGAAGACCCTGTTTCTATCTTAAAGTGGATTCAACCAAGCATTTTCTCAACCCAGGATAGCCTCACCCTTTATAAATGTACACCAAAACCAAAACGAAACCCAATGCCATCGAGTCGATTCCGACTCACAGTGACCCTGTAGGACAGAGTAGAGATGCCCCACAGAGTTTCCAAGGAGCACCTGGCAGATTCGAACTGCCAACCCTTTGGTTAACAGCCGTAGCACTTAACCACTACGCCACCAGTGTTCCATATACATGTAAGGAAAGAAAAATTGTCTCCATATTCTTATTTTAATCACAAGAAGAATAAATGATGCACATTCCCTTTTATTTTTCTTTTGATGCCCATTTGCCTCTTCCCTCAATTTCAGGTGTTGTGTTGAAGTTAAAGAATGACTTGAAACTTACCTATTTTAGAAATGACCGTATCTATTGGAATCAACCCACCTGGAGCAAAGGAGAATGAAGAACACCAAAGACACAAGGTAAATATGAGCCCAAGAGACAGAAAGGGCCACATAAACCAGAGGCACATCAGTCTGAGACCAGAAGAACTAGATGGTGCCCGGCTACCACTGATGTCTGCTCTGACAGGGAACACAACAGAGAATCCCTGTGGAACAGGAGAACAGTGGATGCGGATGACAAGCTCTTGTAAAAAGACCAGACTTAATAGTCTGACTGAGACTGGAAGGACTCCAGAGATCACATCCCCCCGACCCTCTGTTAGCCCAAGACTGGAACCATTCCTGAAGCCAACTCTTCAGATAGGGATTGGACTGGAATATAAGACAGAAAATAATACTGGTAAGGAGTGAGCTTCTTGGCTTAAGTAGACACATGAGGCTATGTGGGCAGGTCCTGTCCGGAGGCAAGACGAGAAGGCAGAGGGGGACAGGGGCTAGTTGAATGGACACGGGGAATATAGGGTAGAGAGGAGGAGTGTGCTGTCACATTAGGGGGAGAGCAGCTAGGGTTACATAGCAAAGTGTGTATAAGTTTTTGTATGAGAGACCAACTTGAATTGTAAACTTTCATTTAAAACACACACACACACACACGAAAGAAATGGGCATAATAGGAAGTTCTGAGAGGGTGATGACATGATTTGGAAGAGAGAGAAGTGGTTGGCAATCAGGATTGTACTTGAATGCCGAGCTCAGGTGTTGGGATTTTATCTAGGAATGCTTGTCCAACACATACTACCCTCAAAGTTTACCAGTCATACAGTCTGAGGTGAAGGAACCATTCATCCCTCAGTTCTATATATCATACCTCTCCCCCTCCCTGAGCAATAGGAAGGAGGCGAGTAGCCAGATCTAGGAAGGACTATATGTGTTCTCTTGCAACACAAGTTAAGTGGCGTTTAATGATATAAATACATTACAGTGTAGAACAAACTGGATACCTGAATAGCAAGCTTGAGGGTGGACCACACCTGAGAATGTCTACTCATCAGAAAGCAGACAGATATTTCTTCCTGCCCTTGGCTTGCTAAAACCTATCTCCTTTGTCATGTTGTTCCCCAGACTAGAAGTCCCAAGTTCCTCCTTTGACTATCCAAGTGTTGTTGTTGTTGTTGTTTGGTTGCATGGAGTAGAGTAATCTTTACTAGAGCAGATTGCCAGGTCTTACTCCCATGGAGTAGCTGGATAGGTTTAAACTGCCAACCTTTTTGATAGCAGCCAAGTGTTTAACCATTGTACCACCAGGGCTCCTTATTCAAGCCCTACTCAATCTCTAATGTCCATCTAAATTCCTTCCATTTCCAGGAAAACTTGCAAGATTTTTTCAGTTCCTAGTGATCTCTCTTTACTGGAATAACTAGCCATATTCCAAAACTTAAAACTTCAAGGTGTACTATCATATACTATTTATTCTTTTTTCTTTATGTTGAGGTGTAATTCATACTGAAGGCTGTGGTTTTTGATCTTCATCAGTAAGTGCTTCAAGTCCTCTTCACTTTCAGCAAGCAAGGTTGTATCATCTGCATAACTCAGGTTGTTAATGAGTCTTCCTCCAATCCTGATGCCCCATTCTTCTTCATATAGTCCAGCTTCTCATATTATTTGCTCAGCATACAGATTAAATAGGTATGGTGAAAGAATACAACCCTGACGCACACCTTTCCTGACTTTAAACCAATCAGTATCCCCTTGTTCTGTCTGAACACCTGCCTCTTGATCTATGTAAAGGTTCCTCATGAGCACAGTTAAGTGTTCTGGAATTCCCATTCTTCGCAGTGTTATCCATAGTTTGTTATGATCCACACAGTCGAATGCCTTTGCATAGTCAATAAAACACAGGTAAACATCCTTCTGGTATTCTCTGCTTTCAGCCAGGATCCATCTGACATCAGAAATGATATCCTTGGTTCCATGTCCTCTTCTGAAACCAGCCTGAATTTCTGGCAGTTCCCTGTTGATATTCTGCTGCAGCCGTCTTTGAATGATCTTTGTAACATAAAGGAAACAAAAATCCGCACAACTGGACCAATGAACAACATCATGATAAACGGAGAAAAAACTGAAGTTGTCAAGGATTTCATTTTACTTGGGTCCACAATCAACACCTATCAAAGCAGCAGCCAAGAAATCAAAAGACGCACTGCATTGAGCAAATCTGCTGCAAAGGACCTCTTCAAACTGTTGAAGAGCAAGGATGTCACCCTGAAGACTAAGGTGCGCCTGACCCAAGCCATGGTATTTTCAATCGCATCATATGCATGTGAAAGCTGGGCAATGAATAAGGAAGACTGAAGAAGAGTTGACGCCTTTGAATTGTGGTGTTGGCGAAGAATATCGAATATACCATGGACTGCCAAAAGAACAAACAAATCTGTCTTGGAGGAAGTGCGGCCAGAATGCTCCTTAGAGGCAAGGATGGCAAGACTGCGTCTTACATACTTTGGACATGTTGTCAGGAGGGATCAGTCCCTGGAGAAGGACATCATGCTTGGCACAGTACAGGGTCAGCGGAAAAGAGGAAGACCCTCAATGAGGTGGATTGACACAGTGGCTGCAACAATGAGCTCAAGCATAGCAACGATTGTAAGGATGGTTTAAGACTGGGCAGTGTTTCGTTCTGTTGTGCATAGGGTCGCCATGAGTCGGAACTGACTTGATGGCACCTAACAACAACAACAACAAATTTATTCTTTGTTTCATGAGTTTCAGCTCATGCTCCAAGTAGTCTATAAAATATCTGAATCACACACACACTCTCACACACTGGTTCACAGAGCGTAATATGAGAACTCCTGAGGGCCTCTAAGACCGGTTAAGAGGATCTACCTCTTAATATCTGTGTGCTGCTGGATTCTCTTCATATATTTCAACTAAAACATCGTGTTACTACAGAAGTGAATGCAGAAGCAGATATAAGAATGCAACCACCTTCTATTAAGCTAAACATTAAAGGTTTTTTTAAAAATGTAAAATACTGCTAATCACCACACTATTTTTGTTTTGAAACATGTATCTATTTCTATTAGAATTTGTTACTTATGTAAACATGTAATGCATTTATTTTGTAGTTTTAAATTAATTGACAAAAATTTTTGAAAGTCTCAGTTTTAATTTAAAATATTTTAGGTATTATCTTCACAGACATAAGCTCTTTGGGGCCTCGGGACTAGAATGTTTGATAATTTCTGTCCTAGTGTACAAAGAAACCCTGGTTTCGTAGTGGTTAAGTGCTATGGTTGCTAACCAAAGGTTCAGCAGTTCGAATCAGCCAGGAGGTCCTTGGAAACTCTATGGGGCAGTTCTAATCTGCCCTGTAGGGTCGCTATGAGTTGGAATCGACTCAACGGCACTGGGTATGTTTTTTTTTTTTTTTTTTTAATACTGCAACATTTCTCTTTTTCTTTTGAGTGAAGGTAAGCTTTGTAAACAGTATTATGTACAAGAACAAGTTCATGACCAGGACTGAGTTTGGGCTAAAAAAGGTGAGGATTTCGAGTCCTCGACCTTTTGATGTAGAGGAACAGGACTTATTTTCCTGAATTCTTTGGATTACTTTACGAATATGTTGGGGGATATGAGAAGGATGTGGAAAGTTATTGCAAAAAGACAAGCTCAACCAAATACAGCAAGGGAAGTGTGGTGAGGTGTACTCATTCTCCCCGCTCTGCAGCCTTCACCTCATCGTGTGCCCAGTCTTTCCACACACCCACAAAGTCCTGATGAGAAAGCAAAGAGAAGGTGAGATTGGCAGGCAAAACACAACATTTCAGAGTCTTTTAATAGACATCCGTATACTGGTTGGAGTATCTCTGGAAGAGGAAGACATATGCTCCAATATGTGGCTGCCTTTAAAATACAAATAAAAGGAAGGATGAGAAAAATGGTATCTGAAGGAAGTTTCTTCCAAGGAGGAGAATCTAGCTCCAAATGGAGTTTGAAAGAAAGCTTTCTGACCAAAGACCTATTTTTATTATTCTTATTTTGCATGGATTATTTCTTTGAAAACAGGTATACTGCTCTTGCATAAATGCTTAATTTAGCAGAGAAGATTCGTGATCTATGTCACTCTCTTTTGTACATAGACAGATGCATATCTGGACCACTTCTCCTGAGTGCTTTTCATTTTTGTACACTTTTCTCGAACATGCTTATTCATTTCCACCAATTAAATTATCCATTGTATCTATTACCTACCCATATTTTTTTTCTCCGGCATAAAGCTGTCTTCCTCTCAGTACGTTTATCCTCCTTTAAATCTTTGCCTTGACCTTCCCCTTTGGACATTTTAAGCTAGAAGTGCTTATGATATATTCATATGAAAATGTGATGGGGAGAGACTGGGTAGATGACCTTGAAATACGGACAATATTGATAAAGTCACTTAGGAAGAAGAGAGCCCGTGGATCCAAAGAGAAGGACATCATATTCAAATGATAGACTAGAGAAGAAAGGAAGCCCTGAGAGAATCTTTTTACTGGAATTTTACTGAGTCTACCAGGGATAAGCCAGTATATTGATTAAAGGTATAAATACAGTGACTACTGTCATCAGTTGCCTTTCTTCAAGTTTACTAAACATACTAGTTTGAGTTCTAAATCTGTAAGATTTTCGTTTCATTCCTTAAGGAAGATTTTATGGTTGATAATAACATCTTTTAGAAAAGAAAATGCATCTTAAATTGTATACTAATTTCATCATTACATATTATATATTATGGGAGTTGGAATATGGTTATGTATCATGCCCATCTTTATTTCAATTATTTTATAAATTACGTTCAATTATTCAAATTATTTAATATACAGAGTGATATGTTGGCTTCTGGTTTCGTACAAAATCTGATACAAGCATCTGTCTGAAACAGATTCCTGAACTGAGTAGGTGAGTAATTCAATCCAAAGTAGAAAACAGTGCTTCCATTCAATGTTTCCACTGGTATCAAGTCAACTAGTGTGATGTGGCTGAGCACAGTATTGGCCACCTAAGCAAGTTCCTTCCTCTTTTCCTGTTGGAAGGATGGGGCTTACTTAACTCTGCTTGAGATCTGTGGTGGTTTCGATGTAGTCAGTCTAATGCCATTAGACAAGAAAATCTGTACTTCAGCCAAATTACACAAGAGTGTGACCTGGCACTAACTTTAATGTGCACCTGGGTTTCAAAAAAGCAAAAACAGAAACCTAAATTCTTCCTTTTTCTTTTGGGAATCGACCCTAACACCATTTTGTTTAAATTTCATAGGTTTAAATTTCATCAAAGTAGAATTTGTTTATGTAAAATTACATACCAGATGTTCATTGCCATGGAAGTTCTGGAGTATTTTATTGCCAATGTGGCCCTTGTGGATTCCACAATTACAAACCAAGAAAGGTTGTTTATATAGGGTTTCAACCAGAGACGGTGTAGAAATGTGGTAATGTGGGGTCTATGGTCTCAAAGACAGATCCACTTTATTATTTTTTTAAAAAGTATCTCTTTTAGAAACAGATCTCTTAAAGCTTGAAATGGTTGGAGTTTGAAGACATGCAAATGAGTGGCAAGGCTTTATATTTTTAAAGTATTTCTACAACTCTTGCCACCAACCTGGCATATGTTATTTGAAATAATGTTGTATACAAGGTCATTGAGAATTGAGTTAGAGTCTTTTCTATTGCAGTGGTTAACTCTAGTGAACATCAGCATCACCTGGAGGGTTTGTTAAAAACAGATTGATGTGCCAAACCCCAGAGTTTCTGAGTCAAAAGTTCTGGGGTGCACCTTACACATAAGCCAATCAAATAGAACACTAAAGACTTTCCACTCTTATCTTTTTCTACTAGCATTTAGCGAATAGAAGATTTGTTGGACCAATGAGGACCCTTCTGACTGTCATTACTAAAATGTACAGCAATGATTGTTAAGAAAGACAGTTCAAAATGTAAGATCACAGTGTCTAGCCAATCTGTGAAAAGGTGAAGCTTTCAATGGTTTGCCCATTTGTAATGTTAATATATACTGATGACTCTGTAATGTTCTTTGGACTCAAGCAGACATAGCTGGGGCAGTGTGTTTGTCTGTTTTCCCATTCTTGTCTATTCTGTAATATTTCCTTGGACTCGGACAGACATTAGCTCTGGTAGCATGCTCGTCCGCTTTCCTTTGAACATATGCCAAATAAAACTTCCTTTTTGCTTTACCAAAAAAAAAAAATCTGGGGCGTACCCTGAGATTTTGCATTTCTATCAAATTTCCAGGTGATGCTATTGCTACTGGTCCAGGGACCACACTTAAGAACCACTTTTCTGCAGCAATGATTTTCATTGCTGGTTGCACACCAGGGTTTTTGAATTGAAATCTTTGGGGAGCAGTTTTGCCTTTACCATGGCTGATTGAGCATCTAGCCGAAGGGTGTCCAAACCCAAACTGACCAGTGACCTGTGGCCTATCTATGACCAAGTGTGAAAAGGTCAACAGCACCAAGCAACTGCTTCTTCTCAGGAATTCGAACCACCACCCGTGATTAGTAAGAACCAGATCTGAAACTGTGGAATAGGGTAGAATCAGATCATGGCGAGGCAAACGTATATACCTGTGCTTCTCAAAGCGCCTTCTACGGCTTATCATCTGGGGCTTTAAAACACAGATTGGAGAACCACTTGAAGCTCTGGTGGTGTAGTGGTTAATAGTTTGGTTGCTAACCAAAAGGTAGGCAATTTTAATCCACCAGCCACTCCTTGGAAACCCTATGCGACAGTTCTACTCTCTGTCCTACAGGGTCACTGTGAGTCAGAATCGACTCGATGGCAACAGGTTTGTTTGTTTTTTTCTATAGAAAAACGGAGCACCGTTGGCACAGTGGTTATGAGCCCAGCTGCTAACTGAAAATTTGGTGGTTGGAACCTACCAGCTACTCCATGGGAGAAAGATGTAGCATTCTACTTCTGTAAATATTTATAGCCTTAGAAACCCTACAGGGCAGTTTTACCCTGTCCTACAGAGTCACTGAGTCCAAATCAACTCGATGACAACGGGTTTGGTTTGTGTTTTCTATAGGAAAATAAAAACCCAAACAGGTTGCCATCGGGTTGATTCTGACTTATGGCAACTCCATGTGTGCAAGAGTGGAACTGTGCTTCATGCAGTTTTCAAAAGCTGATTTTTCAAAATTGGATCACCAAGCCTTTCTTTCTCTGGGTAGACTCGAACCACCAAACTTTTGGTTAGTGGCCAAGCCCATTAACCAACCGTTCACACCATGCAGTGACTCCCTATAGGCAAAGAGAGGAAATGAAAGAGTGGCACCATTGAATTAGCAGATGAAGCAAATTAATAGAGGTCCAAAAGAGATAGGCACCTAGGGCAGTGGTTTTCAAAGTGTGGTCCCCAATGAGCAGCATCAGTATCACCTGGGACCGAGACCAACCAAACCAAACCCGTTGCCATCGGGTAGATTCTGACTCACAGCGACCCTAATGGACAGAGTAGAACTGTCCCATAGAGTTTCCAAGGAGCTCCTGGTGGATTCCAACTGCTGACGTTTTGGTTAGCAGTCAAGCTCTTAACCACTGCGCCACCAAGTCTCCATCATCTGGAAACTTGTTAGAAATACAAATTCTCAAGTCCATGTCCAAATATACTGAATCAGGAAGTCTGAGAATATGCAACAGCAAACTGTTTTAAAAGCCTCCCCCGACTCTGATTCTGATTCGTGCTGTATTTTGAGAGCAACTGAAATAGAGTTGGAAACCCTGGTGGCAACTAACCAAAAGGTTGGCAGTTTAAATCCACCAGCTGCTCTTCTGAAACTCTACAGGGCTCTGCCCTGTAGGGTGATATGAGTCTGAATTGACTCGATGGCAATGAGTTTGTTTTTTTTGTTTGTTTTTTAGAGTTAGCTGAGTTGACTGAACTGCTCGAAATGACTCCAGAAACAAACTCCAGGTCTAGTACTGTTGAAGTCCCATGCTAGTATTTCTCCTCTTCCTGAATTCCTGTGAAATTCCGTTTTCATTAAAATTTGCATCTTTCCAATAAACCCAGTTGTCTCAACGTGGCTTGAGGACTCACTGCTCTGTGCATACAGATATACCAATTTAGCCAATAGGCAATTTTAACCCAAGAAAGAGGTAATGGTTAAAAGAACAACTGTCTGCTTTGGACAGTTTATGGCCCCAGACCAGTGGCTCTCAGCCTTGACTACACTTCCACCTGAAGCACATTTAAGATTTCTGAATCCAGGTCATACCACTGATATTTATGACAGAAACTCTGCGGGTGGGGCCCCAGCTTTGTATTTTGCCCACGTGACTCCCACTTGCAGCCAAGCTTGAGAACAACTGCCTTACTCCCAGATAAATAACATCTCAGGTTACTGAAAAACAAACAAAAAACCTTGAACTATGTTTCTGAAACCAGTATCAGTAACTTTTAAGGTATCATGCGATATTGGATAGATTCAATGCACTTGTAGAAAAGCAAATTTTCTCACCAGCCAAAAAGGGCAGGGACGTCACAGGTATTGCTATTCTCACTGAGGATACTTGGTGAGGTCACAGTGCTAGTAAATGTAGACCGTGATGTCAGAGAGAGCTTTGCAGCACTGGAAACCATCCAAAGATTAAATGAAACACTGTAAAATAATGTGTTCTCTCTCACTGAAAGTAAATGAGCAAAGCCTGGAAGACCATCTGCCAGATGTTGTCATGGGGATTTTTTGAAGTGAGAAGGAGTTAGGAATGGATGGTACCAGAGGTCCTTTCAGAATATGAGGGTCCCTTGTATTGTACTGGCTGCCATTTTGAGATTTCTGAAAATTCAAGGATTAAAATCATCTAATAATAGAATCGTTTAGCCTTGAAAAATTATTCTCAAATCTTTTTGTATTTTATCTGAATTTTATTTTATATAAACCAAACCTATAGTATTTCTAATCAAGACTTGGAAAATATCTATGACTGGTCTTGTCAATATGTTTTCTTAATATTTAGTAGCAAAATATCGATGCAACTCAGTGAAAGCAATAGTAAACTAATATTAAAAATTACATTTCCATCCCAGGCTCTTTCTTGGAATCCAGGCTCCTATATTCCTCTGTCTTCTTTTCTCCTACTTTAGGATATCTGAAAGGCGTGCCCCAAATCAAACTTTTAATCTTATTTCCTGTGTTAGATTACCGCACCATAGGTTCTCACTCCCCCTGCCTCCATTTCCAGCCCCCATCGAAACTTCCAGGAGAGTAGTGTCCTACCAGGCTCTGACCAGACGGCAACAAGTTACTGCATTCCTAGTGTTCCATGGATTCTGACTAGAGATGTTTTCATTATCATTGTTTTCTCGATGCTTCTGTTTAATTAGCATTTCCCCAGGAGTTGTATAACAGTGAGCTTATCTTATTTTTACTTATTTTCCTTTTAGTTTTCATGTGCACAGACCTGTGTGTTTGTCTGTGTGTGTGCACGGTTATTTTTACTAATTTCTAGCTTTGTAACATTAAGTTCAGGGTATGCTGAGTGTATAGATTTTATTTTTCAAACTTTATTGGCTTTTTCTTTATGGCCCATTAGATAGTTTAATTTCAAGAATGTTTCATGTACACTTGAAAGTATATTCTTCCTTGTCAGGATTCATATATTTACCTGTATGAATGATTGTATGTACACGTGCAATCTATTTTATTGATCATGAAGTTTAGGTAGCCTCTAACCCATATGGTTTTGAGCCTTTAGAAGGTAGTTTGTCCACTCTGAGATGTGATGTAAGTGTAAAATATACACTGGATATTTGAGGATTCTTCATGAATAAACACGTAAAAATATCTGAAAAATAAGTTTGATTACATATTGAAATAATATCATGTGTATATTGTGCTTAATAAAATATATTATTAAAATTAATTTCACCTGTTCCTTTTCACATTTTTATTTTTATTACATATGTAGCTTCCATTGTGTTTCTATTGTACAGAGCTGTTCCGTATCTTTATTAAATATTTGGTTTACTTAGTTCCCAGCCACCTACCATTGAGATATTTCTGTGTGCAAGTCCTGTGTTAAAATCGCTGCTTTGCCATCTTACCGGACGTGCAGATGGTAGTACTTGTTGCATCTTCATTGCTGTGACCTTCGGTGTTGTCAAACCTCCTTTTTAGCCTTATTTAATGGTTTTGGCTGGTGTTTTAACTTGTCTTTTACAAAAATCCCCAACCCCTGCTTTGTTATGCAGCACAGTTAGAATTCACTTTCTTTGCAGATAGAAAGCATTTTGTTTGTTTCTTGGATTTTAACAGGTGAGTTAATGCTCACTGCTCTCTCAGTCTGACTCACTCTCCTCCAGAGAGTCCACACAACACTTCCCTTCCCTTCAGTCAGGCCAAAAGTCACTCAGCAGTGACACGGATGTCTTCTCCAACCAATATATTATGGCCCCTTTTTCACTCTCTGTCCCTTCAACCTGCTTTATCTTTCTTTTTAGGGCTCACCACTACCTTGTATATTGAATATTAGTTTTTAGGTAGCATTTTTTTTTTATCTATTGACCTTGTTTTGTCTCGATTTGCTTTACAATTCTTTACAGTACGGGTAATAGTGACTGAGTCAAGGCTTAACCAAGAAAATGGAAAAATACAGATCTACAAGGGAATTTGATTCAAAGAGTTAGCTATAATGGGTAGAGCTACTGGAAAGCTATACTCGACAAAGTGCACATGGTATGCAGAGAATAGCAACAACTGGAAACTGCTATAACCCATAAGTCCTAGAAAAAGCAAAGAGGTGTTGAAAACGCAGCAAATGGACCAAGGTCATGCGGAACAAGCTGCAATCCCAGGGAGCATCATGGTAGAAAATGGAGCCACAGATGAGATGCTGCTGCCGCTGGTCCTCCTTTTTCTCCTCCCCAACCTGCCCGTGCCTCCCATCAGCTGAACTTAGTTCAGAAGCCAGCTGACACCAGAGCTTAGGAAACATGATACAGTTGCTGCAGGTACTGAAAATACAATTTAATTAATTCTGAAGTTTGCCAAGTTACAGAGTTATCCATTTAGTGTTGCGATTATCTGAGTACTCGAGTTTTTTATTTTCGAATTGATTATATAAACACAAAATTATTTGTAGGTATATATTTTACACATATGTAATAAAAACAAATGGTCAGTATCTGTTTTTGTACTGGCCATAAACCTATTTGCTAAACCAAAAAGTGTCATATCTTTCCTTTAGTGTTTTGCAAACCAAATAAAATCGACTGTTGCTTTACAGTTTTCATATTCAAATAGTTGTTTTTAAATGCTCTATAAACACCCATGAAATCATTCTGTGACATTTCCTGACGGATGTAGATCTTAGACCCCAAAGAACAGAGACTGTAATGCTTAAGGTTCTTAAAAATGTATGGCTACTCTCATTGAGGACAGCTAGGAGACATAAATTAACTTCTATTTTTTATAGTAGTCAATGGTAGAGGTAAAAAATTCACATTATACAAGGGGCCTTCTAAGTGTGCAGAGGTAAAAACACGTAAGTCAGCCCCTGGCACAGAAATTCATTAAATTCGGTTTCCTTCCTCCACTTACAGAGGAAGTTGGATATTCACAGTGCCAAAGATAAGGACACTCTTCAGATGCTTCTGCATCAACGATATCAGTAAGCTTTATCTGCATCACCAATAGAATTGTTTAAGTTAAAAAAAAGTTAGGATTTCAGACGAAAATCTAGATTGAAAATAAAAAATAATGGAAACTGTTTTGGAACCAAAAAGCAGCAAAAACAGAGGACAAAGATATAAATGAAGAGGAAGAAGAAAGTAGAAAAAATAAAAAGAGTTTAGAGTTTAATCCCAAACACAAGATATAGAATTGTGTCTGATTTAAACAGCCTTCCGTGCATGTTTATTAACAACAATATAACTAACACAATAATACCAATGTAGTAGGATAAATAACCAAAGGTAAAAAAAATAGAGAGTTCCACCCGGAAGGCGTAGCCCCCATTTCTCCCATTTCCTCCCTCTTATGGGTAAAAATCACTGGGCATAACACAACAAACCAGCACAGGAAGAGTCTGAAAGGTGTAAAGAAAAAGGTGGGATGCCTTGGGACCCTGAGACTTGAGGAACAAGCAAGGTTCACTGTGATGGAAAAAGACTGTAACTAGATTTCATTTTTGCCTTTCGTATATCTAGGACAGAGTTCTTCAGAAGCCTTCAACCCAGAACCACCAACAGGCACACTCACACACACACACACACACAAAGTTTCCAGAAAAGCCCATTCCCCCTAAACAAAGGCCCTGAGAGAGGGTGGCCTAAAAATAGAAAACCTTTGCTCACCCTACCCCAGCCAAGCACCAATGAAAAAACTACATCCTCCTGCCCCCAAGCAGGTGATGCTCTGATTCCCCCTCCTGGATGGTGTCAGTGGGATATAGCTGTGAATGGAGACTCCACACCCACCCAGCAGCAAGGAAATTTAACATGTGGTGCAGGGTGGCATTTATTCTAAGTACAACTAGTATTGCAGACTCTTTTCTCTGTGAGATGTTTACTTACTATATTCATTTCCTATTCCTTTTGTTTTAGGCAAAAAAAAAAAAAAAAAAAAAGAATTAGGAAAGAAGGGTTGGAAGAGGAGACTTTGAGAACTATGGAAATATGAAAGGAAAGGAGGAGTGTTTTTTCAAGGTAGTGAAGAAGTGAAGTTTAGATCATCTGATAACAGCAAAGAAGGAGGCATAAAGCAATGCACCTTAGAAAGAAGGAAGTTGAAGGGAAGCATAGCTTCATGTCAGGAATGTGAAAGGGAGAATTTTCGCTAAGAGAAGGAACTTTGTGATATCACCATGCAAGACTTAAAAAAGAGTAAGGAGACTAGCTACTGAACAATTGAAATGAGTTCCTCACACGTGGAAAAGCTTGCTAAAGGTTATCCAGAATGCTCATGTACAACCTGAATTTGGATTGACCTTCAACTTCAGCCCATATTGACCAGTTATCTCCAGAGTACATGTGTTTTTCTCTCAATTCTGGACCATTTTTTTGAAATGTAGGTGAACAGTGTTACAATTTACGGTAACACAAAGAACAAAGAGCAGACAGGTCTCCAGGCAGCCTGTAATAGCTGATCAGGAGAGTGAAGACATTAGAAAACAATGGCTCAGGCTGTAGAGACCTGAGGAATGAAGGGTCTAGACTGAAGGCAGAATATGTAAACTGACTTTTGTACACAACTTGCTGACTCTGTCCGATTCTTGGTTGATAACTGAGGGTCAAGGAGTCTAATCAAATTTGTGCTATTCTATTATACGCTCAGATAGAGGAGATTCTTTTTGCAGGCATTTGAAATCCATATGGAAGTACACCATCAGCAAATCCCTCTGTCATCTGTCTGCTCTGTTCTCCTGCCTTTGACCCTAAGTGCCATTTAGGTGTGTGTGTGTGTGGTTTAATGTACAGATCTCTCTCTGATGGGGTTTGGGAGGGACACTCATTATGAGAAATTATAACCAGCCTCCATCTGCATTCAGAAATCACAAAGGGAAGTAAAATAGCTATGCCTGCATAATCCAGATGTTGATGAATAACAAGGACCCAGAATGCCCTTCCATCCTTCAAAAACATTCCAACACCCAACCTACAATCAAACCTTCCAGCAGTAGTGAGTTCAACAATAAAATTTAATTTCTATAGCACTTAAAAGACCAAGATTCAATTACATTACATGTTTTTAATTGAAATATAGACTATCTCTCAAAAATAAACCTTTGTGTTTTCCCAAGATCAGAGTGTTCTTAAGAAGAACAACAAAAAAAGCTCTAGTTTGTAGCAAATATGTTTGTTTTTCTTGCCTAATCATTCCCAGCTTAGAGAAGTTAATATCCTTTAAGTAAAGGACTGATATCTTTCTACGGTAGTGCCTTTTTTTTTTTTCTTTTGACCCATCTGGTTTGTCAGAAAAGTCTCCTACCTCTGATATTTATACAATATCATGCAAATGTCAAAATCTGAATGTCATCTTCAAAGACCCTTTTATGTCAGGCAACCCCTTTATAGGGAAAAAATAAACAATTTTATGTATGCATGCTTGATGCCAGTCCAATTAATAAAAGCCTTTTTTGCTATGCTTGGCTACAAGCAAGTTTCTCTTTTGAAAATGAACAGAGGGAGAATGAGATAAAAGGTCTGTATTGTTTCCTTGCAAATTTTACAGTTTCATTTTTAATTTGTGTTTGGATGTGAGGATCTTGGTGCAGATGGTGTGATAGTCCACAGTATGTTCTGAGAACCTGAAATGATAACAAAGATATGCAAATCGAGAGGGTGCTTTGGAGGAAAGCCAAGATCTCCAATTTCACAATAGCTGAAAACAAATTGATGTGCCCAGCAAACTACTCAGAGTAGCACTAGGAAATGTAACAGTGCCAAAACAAATTATATTAATGACCTTAGCATTTTGTTGAATTCTATTGGCCAGCTTAATGTTGGTTACATTTGTCTGCATTGGCACTTCATTTGCCACATAAAATAACTTTCCTAAAAAAAAAAAAACACACACACAAAAAAATAAACTTAATGAAAAATCAATCTTCATAATTGCCAAAAAATTATACAATCATTTTTTCACCTGAGGAATGTTCAGTGATATTTAACATATTAAATTGTAAAAAATGCAAACATGAAAAATGTAGAGGGAAATGTCAGAAATTTGGCATTTTAGGAAAAAGGGAACATTTTTTAAAATTGCAAATCAAACATAGCAGTCTGAGAAACAGGGTTTAATAAATAATAATGCTTACATTACTTCACAGGGGAGTTTAGTCAAAATGACTAAAATAAAATGATTTACAACAATTTTATTTTAGCAAGGCATTTTATTATATAATTTGATAAAATGCCACGGTTTAGAGTGTAAAACAGATTATTACAGAAGGAAGGAATGAAGAAAGGATTTCAATAAGGGAGAGAAGAAAAAATCTATTATAAAAATGGAAAGCCGAGACTATAAAAGTCTCCTAATTCATAATGTAATTGCATTAATTGTAAGGATATGTACAATTACTTGGCATCATTTTATATTTGAACAAAAAAATTATGATTGAAGAAGGCCATTTTGAAGTTATTTTTCTATCACGTATCTGATACTGGCAGCCTGTTTATAAGTATTGAAATCTACTGTTCTGGGGTAAAAATGTTGCAAATAAGAATGTTTTAAATTTTAAATTAAGACTGATGGAAGAGGCTGACTAAAATTAGACTGTTTACTAATACAGATGTATTTTTAATGACAAACATTGAATAGTGGATGCCAAACTGAAATGTGCTTATTTTTTTTGATAATCAACCTGAACTTTCATTCAAAATAAGCTAATAAAATCCTAATTGTGAGGGACATAGTCAAATTTTCAGTATCAAGAAAACGTTTCCATAAAGAAATTACAACTGGATTGATTTTTCCATCATTTATGCTTTTGCAAAGTAGTTCTTGTGCGAAGAGTTTATAGCTCCAACTCTTAGTAACCTCGTTAGGTGCTGTGGAGTCAAATCCGACTCACGGCAACGCTGTGCACAAGGGAACGAAACACTGCCTGGTCCTGTGCCATCCTCACAATCTTAGAGTTTCCTAAAAGTTAATTGCACACTTGTTGCTCAGAACCCAGTCTGCCAAACGCAAGAGTCATACAAATGGGTGGATACAAATCAAAGTTATAAAAAGACTATGATTTGGAGCTCAGTGTGAGAATAAAATACGTGAAGGCAACTTTTGTAACTGACAGAGGGACTCTATTCCTCTTGGTTTTCCAATATTTTCCAGTAAAAAGAGAAGCATTTCTTAAAAGGATTTTATCCTCCTTTGAGAAGGCCCTGGTGAGCAGTGGTCAAGAGCTCAGCTGCTAACCAAAATGTCAGCAGTTCGAATCCATCGGCGCTCCTTGGAAACCCTATGGGGCCATTCTGCTCTGTCCTATAGGGTCGCTATGAGTTGGAATCCACTCTGTTGCAACGAGTTTGTTTTTTGGTTATGAGAAGACAGTACTCATTCATAATAGGGCATATAATAATTCAAGGATGGAGTGTCAGGGACAAATATATATTCCTGAGTAGAAATCATCATTTACTCAAAGTAACTATTCAAACATTGGAATCCTTTCTTAATTTTAGGATATCATTAGGATTTATATTGCTTTGCTGCCTTTCTTTTGTAGTCTTCCCCCTCCCCCGCCCCGGGTTCTTTCTGATTTGAAAAATGTCAAAAGTGGAGTGGCGGTAAGTGGATAGCCCTTCCTTTTATTCAATAAACAGACAGGTATTACGAGTGCTCACTTCATTACACTGTGTGTCCGTTTTGATATTAGTTCAAGGTCAACTGGGCCTTAGCAAAATAATTGCAAGTGTTAAAACTACAAATGATTTACGTAAAGTGCAACAGGTTAATACCTGTTATCCTGAGGTGTAGGTTTGAACAGTATTTATGTAAGATATTTTGCAGCTAGGAGCTGGAGGATAGGATATGTAATTAGGCAATAATCGTATTTAATAATAATAACAAAAAAAATCCTTTCATCACAAGAATAGCGGTAGAGAAGAGCTTTTGATGTGTGTTAGGCAAAAAAAAAAAAAACCTCAATCTGCAACAAATAACAGCTCTTACTAGCTCTTTAATCTAGGTAACACCAGAATATAGGGTTTCTGATAAGCCCCCAAGTGACCCCTGGTCTAGGAAAAAAAAAATACACTAAAGGGAAGATCTCGGAGCTGTCCATCAACTTCCGAGGCACACAGAAATCCTGAGCAGTGAGGCAACGTACTCTCGGTCTTCATGCATAATACATACCAAATAGGTGAGGTGGTATGTAAAGTGAATTTTAATTGGTTATAATTGTCATTTCATTTAGTAAAGTATTGTCTGGAGACCAGGATATCAATTAGCACTCTACGGACTCCGTTACTTCTGAAAATATGCATGTAGAGAAACGACGTGCTCCAGCAGCAGATATGCTTTAATTAAGAAAATGGTACAATCAATTAAAGACCTTTAAAGTGTCTATTAATTGTCATATAGGTATGTTTTGAGTATCAACTTCATAAAGTCAAAATCACTGTCTCTGATTGAGATGAGCTAAGAAAAAATGTTTTAGTTTTGCCACAAGATCTTTTCTTTCTCTCTCTCAAGGCATTCACTGGCTATGCTCTAAGACAAACTTCAGCACTGAAAAGAGAGAGAGAGGTCTGATAATGGTGAAATTTTTCTTCTTTAATTTTAAGCCTTGATATGTATGCATTATGTGAAAACAATATTAAGCCAAGAGTCTGCCATGAAGATCTCTTTCATATGTCCTTCATTTCCTCAGAATTAACAGACGTTCCGGCATCAATAAGGTAGAAAAAAAGATGATGGATGTATTTCATTTTATTATTAAATTGTTGGTAACCAAGGCGGCTTTTCTTTTTTCCATGGGGATGAAGAGGGACCTGGCCCTTTTTAACCACTTGCTTGGAATGACTTTTACACCCAATATCAGTGAGAAGAGAGGGTGAATGTCACCTCTCTTCTCTTCCTCGTCCTGCCTATGCCTACTCCCTCCTTTGATTGACAGCTACTAATAACCTTCCTGCCCTAAGTGCCATGGAGACACTTTATTAGGACAAACAGCCAAGGAAATCTAGGAATGGAGCCAAGTCTGCAGTGAGTTATTATCGGGCTTGTATTTATCTCAGCTTTGTAATTTTTTTCAGTGATATGCAAATCCTGAAATAGATCTTGTGCTGTTGAAGGACAGGTCCCTCTGTTAATTGATCCACTGAGATTCAGTCTACCTTCTTTCAGCTCCCAGCCCGGGAAACGTGCTACATGAAAGAGGCTCAGAGACGAACACAGGACACAAATTCCTCACGCGTTCCCCCACAGGAACTTCCATACCGAAAACGATTTTTCCTTCATAAAAACACCTTGCCTCTCCATATTTTCTGCCCAGCGGATCAAAATGATTTGTTTTTCTGTTTATTTAGTTTAGTAGAGAATACTCTTTCAAATTATTACCAAATGTGATTTCAGATGGGATTGACATTTTGAAATACACAGAGTTCACATGTATTGTAAATACATTAAAACCTATTCAGTGAGACCCAACATTTATTTTTTTCAGGAGTGAAAAACAAAACAGAACAAAGCAAGAAAAGTACGAAAGACCATGAAGTAGAGGCATTTGTTTTCCTCAGAGCAGCTTCTGCTTTGTAAATTGAAAACACATATGTATACTTCCACACCTTACAATTTTAAGAACATTTGATTTTGTTTTAATTTTGTTTCTTCATAACCACTGTGTATGTCCGTGCATCTGCGTGCATATCTCAATAAGCTTACCGATAGGACGTGAATAATGATGAGAACAATAATAGTGATATATCTATATTACATCTACATTGCCTTGATAGCTTGTTGGGTAGTTAAAATATTTCTATGGCATGTGAGAGCAGTATTGGAACAAGGACAAATAAAAATTACAAACTAAATAGCTAAATATTGATTAGAATTCTGCAGGGAGCCTGTGTGGCATTAGAGGAGTCTTGGCCATAGAACCTGAAAGACACGATTTTGGGCTCAACACTGTGTTCTTTTTTTCAATCTCTGTGTCTTCTTCATTTGTAGATGAATAAACAAAAACATGATTTTGAGCTCAACATTGTGTTCCATTACCATTTCATTAGGTCAATATAAGGCATATCCTATAGTTTCTGGATTTTAACATTTAGTAATTATTATTAAATATGAAGCTATAGACATGTTCTTGATATGTAAGTGCCTTACTTAGGAGTTGACTTCTCTTCCGCATTTGACAGTACAGACATGCTAAAAAAATTCCCTCAGGTTCCACTTCTGTTAGCTCAGGGGATAGCTCCAGGCTCCAGTTCCCATCCTAAATGGCTGAGTGCCTCTCAGCTGATTTCTCAGGGTGCTTTCCCCAGAACAATCTTTGTCAAGGGGGGAGTGATTTGGTCCCCCAAGGGATATTTGGCAATATCTGGGGACACTGTTGATTGTTGCAACTTGGGAAGGGGGGAGGATGCTGCTGGTGTCTAGCAGGTTGAGTCCCTTGTAGGGTAAACATCCTGCAATACCCAGGCCAGTCCTCCACTACAAAGGATTATCTAACCCAAAATATCAACAGTGCCAAGGTGGAGATGGGTGTCCTCGAGATCCATCTAAGTTCCCTCTCTCGGTGGTTAGCACTTTGGAATGCGTATGTCTTTTGGAGAGTCTTCCACAGTTTAATGTGATATCTCTCCAAGCGCTGCTGCTCAGGTGATTCCTTGCCTTCCTGGACTGTCCCTACGCCCGGGAATGCCACCTCTGGCCCAGACCTGGCCCTCAGGTATCTCTCGTCTAGACCATTAGATTCCACAGTGGCTGAAGTGTGCTCTTTCCTGTGCAAAGAACTTGTGCTATTCTGTAGAGTTAAATAATTTCTATTTTCTTTTCAGTCCCATTTAAAAAAAAAATATATTATCTAAGTGCATCTGTTTTTTAATAAAATTTCTCTTAAATGTATAAAAAAATGTATAAAAGCTGCTAGCAAATCTCAAGTGGATATATTTTTTAAAAATGGTATCTATAGATGGGAATCACTGTACATGTCTTAGGAATACTGGTCAAGGTTTAAGCTCCCACTCAAATGATCATTAGACAGTTCACATAAATCCTTAGATCTAAAATTTAGTATTTATTCATTCTTCAAAAATACTGATTGTGATAAGACCTATTCTACCATAGCATGATAGTCATATTTCTGAGAAAGAGCTAGTTATCAAAGAGCTGCTTCAATAAGGGAGATATTCTTTTCAGGCTTCCAATAACAATATTTCAGAAGCTATTTAAATAATAAAAGTGTTTCCATAGCTACAATGATATTCTTTTAGTAACTGAATATCGCTGAGAAAACTCAATACTGGGTGTAGTTTTTTGTTTTGTTTTCCTTAATCAAGAATATCCATTTTACTTTTCCCAAAACCACCAATGCTTATCAATTGCAAGGATCTTTTAGCACAGTCTTATTTCCTTTATCACCTATTGTTATGAAAAGGGAAGTATAAACCACTTAACTAGAGCAGCATTAATAGCCAAAGGAACTATTTCCAAACTTCTTCTAGTTCCCCAGGGAATTAACCAATAAGGTGCACAAAATGCAAATTTATGCTCTCATCAATTGACCAAATATCTACTTTGCTTTAGGAAAATATGAAATGAAGAAGTACTCTTAATATGAGGGTACTAAAGTTATATAGGAAAGTAACATGGCCTAGCCCCTCTAGACTGTCAGTCAAGTCAATAAACATGACTTTCCAATATTTAGTATTCTATATAACACTCCACGTTAATATATAAAATTATGTTATTCATCTCAAACAGCAAAAATAGAGCTTTAATTATGCTGTTAGACAGAAAGAAAGTGACATTTCAGTGTCCAAAATTAAGTGCTCTGAACTCATTATTCAAATAACTGCAGCAAGTACTTATTGAACTTCTGCTATGTTCCAGGGGCTGCGATGGACTCAGTGGTGTTAACGGAGAATAGCCCTACTCTGCTCGTCATCTGAAAATACTTTACCCTCTATACTAAGGAGGGTCTCTAGCATTACCAAGCCTTGTGAATGGGCAATTATTTAACCTGCGATTTGCAAAAATATGATAAAGCAATAACCTGGCTCTTAGTGTTGTTGTAAGTATAGAGGATATACGTAAAGTTCTCAGAATAATGCCCAGCATGTTGCTTGTGCACAATCCAAGACACAAACTGCAATTAGACTTTACATATGCCAAGCAGAGGTAAGTACAGGGAGACTAAACACAGAAATGGACAACCTCTAGACCATATACAAAAATAGAATTCTGACCCATGACCTGGAGCAAATAGTCCCAGAATCCAAACCATGACCTATGAAGCCATTGGCCCCAAACTGTCAGAACCTGATCAATAACTGCCAGTTACCCTAATTTTTGCCCCACTTCCAATTTTTTTTTTTTCTAATTTAGCACAAGGCAGAGCAAGTCCAATATGTTCCCCTAGTCAATTCTATAGGATGCGCTGCTTCTAGGAGGCCTGCCACCAACTCCCCCTTGCCAACAGTCTCCAGTCTCCAAAAATGGAAAAAACCTTACCTTTATTCTGGTATTAATCTTTCCCACTCCCTTTCCTGTTTTTGAGTCTCTGCCAAATGGGAGTGATGGTAGCTGACTACCTTGTTACAACAAAAAAAAAAAAAATTTTTTTTTTTTTGCAAAGGATATTTAGTCAGAGCTTGTTATAACAAGCTCTGACTAAATATCCTTTGCCTGTTCTCATATGAGTGGTCCTCATTTATTTCTACCATACCAAATAAATGATCCTTAATCTGGAACTCTCCAAATCAGCACAGAATAAATTCAGCTGAGTTGACAATCTCAATAAATAGACCACTTAACTAACATGAGAAAAACCTCCGAGTGTCTCCTAGCACTAGGCTATATTTGCACCAGGAATTGATTATTGAGTTTTGCTGTAAGCAAACGATGACATAGTGTTAATGAATGCTTTGTAATCACTTATCTACTCTTCAGCACATCAGAAAGATTAAGTATAAGGTGAAGAACCAAACTGGGGAAATATCATTTTACTCCTTACAGAACCTGTGTGTTTCATTAACTAGGTATTTCTCTGTCCAGAAGGGCTTTAGGGCTTCTGAAGTTGTTCTTTGTACAAAAGTTAAAGCAGAGGTCAAACTAAGAAAAATGCTATAATCTGAGAAATAGAAACAAGATACTTTGAGATCTCCATTAAGAAGAACAAATGGCTTATTTGGGATTAGCTTTAAAAAGGATAGAATTTTGAGTAGTAGAACTAGGATAAGAGAAAATACAACATTTCAAAAATATGATAATTTCACAATTTTGAAACCTATTAAAACCCTGTTGTTGAGATGTTTTAAACGGATGAAACCATTGGAAATAAGAACTTACCCAGAGCACCACCCTAACTCAACAAAACATTGAAGGGCAGAAAGCACATGCATGAGATCATGTGCTGCACATACAGCTACTAGGTCAAGTTTCCACCACCCCCCCTGCCACCCCCCGGTGATCATAGCCAAGGGGTAATATGATGAGATAGCTTCTTACGAAAGACAGTAACTAGAGCTCAAAATAATAAAATGAATAAAGAAAAAATCCTCAAGGATGGCTTCATTAGGATTATTTTAATAATAACTTTTTACTCAAGCCAGTCCTATTATAAGATTCTAAGAGTACAAAGTGAAAGACCACCGGCCTTGAACAGATTCAAATAATATACCACCACTTCTGTCCTAACGCTGCGTTATACAGCCATGGCCTTTAGTCTTCAACTCCTGTTTCATTTGCAGAAGGACTGCTTCATAACTTTTATAATATATGTAATGTAACTGCCAACCCTTTGGTTCGCAGCCATATCACTTAACCACTACGCCACCAGGGTTTCCATGTAATGTATTATATATAGCATTATATTTATATACACACACACATATATATATATACACATAAAAAACAAACGTGTTGCCTTCAAGTCGATTCCAACTCATAATGACCCTATAGGCAGAGTAGAACTGCCGCACAGGGTTTCCAAGGAGCAGCTGGACTGCCGACCTTTGGGTTAGCAGCCTAGCTCTTAACCATTATGCCACTATATACTTATATATGTGGAAATTATAGAGCAATATCGTTAATATCACACACAAGCAAAATTTTGCTGAAGATCATCCAAAAACAGCTGCAGCAGTATATCGACAGGGAACTGCCAGAAATTCAGGCTGGTTTCAGAAGAGGACGTGGAACCAGGGATATCATTGCTGATGTCAGATGGATCCTGGCTGAAAGCAGAGAATACCAGAAGGATGTTTACCTGTGTTTTATTGACTATGCAAAGACATTCGAATGTGTGAATCATAACAGATTATGGATAACATTTCAAAGAATGGGAATTCCAGAACACTTAATTGTGCTCATGAGGAACCTTTATATAGATCACGAGGCAGATGTTCAGACAGAACAAGGGGATACTGATTGGTTTAAAGTCAGGAAAGGTGTGCGTTAGGGTTGTATTCTTTCACCATACCTATTTAATCTGTATGCTGAACAAATAAGACAAGAAGCTGGACTATATGAAGAACGGCCCATCAGGATTGGAGGAAGACTCATTAACAACCTGCGTTATGCAGATGACACAACCTTGCTTGCTGAAAGTGAAGAGGACTTGAAGCACTTACTAATGAAGATCAAAGACCACAGCCTTCAGTATGGATTACGCCTCAACATAAAGAAAACAAAAATCCTCACAACTGGACCAACAAGCAACATCATGATAAACGGAGAAAAGATTGAAGTTGTCAAGGATTTCATTTTACTTGGATTCATAATCAACAGCCATGGAAGCAGCAGTCAAGAAATCAAAGATGCATTGCATTGGGTAAATTTGCTGCAAAGGACCTCTTTAAAGTGTTGAAGGGCAAAGATGTCACCCTGAAGACTAAGGTGTGCCTGACCCAAGCCATAGTATTTCCAATCTCATCATATGCATGTGAAAGCTGGACAATGAAAAAGGAAGACTGAAAAAGAGTTGACGCCTTTGAATTGTCGTGTTGGCAAAGAGTATTGAATATACCATGGACTGCCAAAAGAACAAACAAATCTGTCTTAGAAGAAGTACAACCAGAACGCTCCTTAGAAGCAAGGATGGCAAGGCTGCGTCTTACATACTTTGGACATGTTGTCAGGAGGGATCAGTCCCTGGAGGAGGACATCAAGCTTGGCAGAGTACAGGGTCAGGGGAAAAGTGGAAAACCCTCAACGAGGTGGATTGACACAACGGCTGCAAAAATGAGCTCAAGCATAGCAACGACTGTAGGGATGGCTCAGGACCAGGCAGTGTTTTGTTCTGTTGTGCATAGGGTCGCTATGAGTCAGAACTGACTCGACGGCACCTAACAACAACAACAGTTATATATGTAGAGAGAGAGAGAATGTTTTAGAAGATATATTTATGGACACATTTTTTCCTGAGAAAAATGACTGTACTAAAAGTTTTCAGATACATACCTGGAAAAAACTTAAAAAACGATTATGTACTAGGTAAAATGTAAATTAGTCACAATATTATTTCATTGCTCTCTTTAGATTCTGCAAAAGTGTCTCACAGACTGATGTTCCACACATTGTACCTCATTCACATTCAACAAACTCAACAGTGCTCTCCACTCACCATTCCCACCCACAGGGATGTTGGTTAAACAAGTCATCAGAATGGGTAGATTGCAGTTGTTGTCAACATGGCACTTCATAAGAAAAAAGTCTTACTGGTGCCTAAAGCCTAATAATAACCTAATGAAGTTATATCAAAGAAGTGGAAAATATGATACACATGCAAAAATTTCAATGTTTGCTGAAAAGACTAAATATGAATGACTATGGAAGAGTGATTATGAATGATTTCACCCGGGCCCACAGCTGCACCATCCTACGAGAGTCAGTGAGAGTCAACACGCCTTCTTGAGGGCGTGTATGTCAAGATTTCTAATAATATAACTGTGTTCCAATTAACAACCGAAACTGCACTGCCCTACATTTTCCTGTTGTTGCTCAGTGTATATCTTTAAGCAGATATTTAATACTTGAAATCTTGAGATTTCATTTTTCATGTCTATGGAACTCCTAAGAATATTTAGCACGACTGCTCAACAAAATAAAAATAACTAATAGCTCCACTGCTGTTTCTCAGTTCAGAACATTCTTCATCAGTGTCTTGACCAAGACAGTTCTTTTTTAATGAATTTGCTCCCTTCAGGATAAAATGCAAGCTCTTTGGCTTGGCTCCAGAGCCCTTCCTAGTATCTTTCCTGCCTCTTTCTCTGGCTTTAACTGTCATTATTCTCCTCTCTCATTTCATTTTCAAACTACTTGAAATTTGCTTTTCACTTTGTAGCTGTTGCTTCCTCCTTACCCGCACCCCTTCCAGGCACCAGGTCCTAGTCTCCATATTTGATGAAGTTCAAATGTCATATCCAGGACACTGTCCTTGGTCTCTTAGTTGGCATATGATGCTCCTCCCCTGTGTTTTAAGCCATGGTCTCTATGTATCCACCTCAAAACCCACCAGTTTCTATTCTCTTTGTTTGTCTCTCAGAAAGATGAGGAGTGTCTTTTACTTTTACATTTTGCATTTTTGCTCGCTATTTTTTTATAGTGTCTGGTACTTAAAAGGGTCTCGTCATATCTTGAATGAGTAAATAAATAGATGCGTTTGCTCTCCTTTTTCCTGTAAACATTAGAGTGTTAGAGCGTCCCAAGAGTTTATACCTTAGTTTTGTGTTAAATTGTGTTTTCTGAACTGTAGAATTCATGATCACGCTGAGTGAAATTTACTGGACCTTTGCTTAGAAAGCATGAGCAACCCTTACACTAACCACAGGAATATGTATATATATATAGTTTATATATGTGTGTGTGTGTATATATATATATAAACCAAATCAAAACCAAACCAATTGCCATCGAGTTAATTCCAACTCATAGTGACAGGGTAGAACTGCCCCATGGGGTTTCCAAAGGGCGGCTAGTGGATTCAAACTGCTGGCCTTTTGAAATGGAGAAAACTGCTAATTTGTACAAAGTTTCTTTCTGGGGTAATGGAGATGTTCTGGAATTGAACAGTAGAATTTGCTGCACAACTGTGAAAATATACTAAAAACCACTGAATTGTACACTTCAAAATGGTGAAATGTATGGTATATAAGTTATATTTTAATTAAAAAAAGTTGAGAGACATTTTGTAAACAACTGGCCTTACCACTTAAAAGATGTCTGTCAGGAAAGACAAAAATTACAAATAGATGAAGTGTTCTAGATTAGAGTATATAGAGATATGAGGCATACATGCAACAGATGCACTTTAATTAATCCTGTATGAAAAGTCAAAAAAAAAAAAAAAAGAAAGGCTTAATTATAACCAAAATAAAACCAAATCTACTGCTGTGGAGTGGATTCCAACTCATAGCAACCCTGTAGAACAGAGTAGAATTGCCCCCATAGAGTTCCCACAACTGTAAATCTTTATGGAAGCAAACTGCCACTTCTTTCTCCTGCAGAGCAGCTGGTAGGTTTGAACCACTGACCTTTTGGTTAGCACACAAGTGTTTTAACTACTGTGAAACCAGGGCTCCTCTTTAATTATGATAGTCGGTAGGGACCATGGTCTTGGGGGACACCTAGCTCCACTGGCATAACATAGTTTATAAAAAAAATGTTCTACATCCTGTTTTGGTGAGTAGTATCTGGGGTCTTAAAAGTTTGTGAGTAACCATCTAAAATACTCCACTGGTCTCACCCCATGTGGAGCAAGGGAGAATGAGGAAAACCAGAGATGAAAGAGAAAGGTTAGTGCAAAAGACTAATGGACCACAACTACCACAGCCTCTGCCAGACTGAATCCAGCACAACTAGATGGTGCTTGGCTACCACCACTGACTGCTCTGACAAGGATCACAATAGAGGGTCCTGAACAGAGCCAGAGAAAAATGTGGAACAAAATTCTAACCACAAAAAAAGACCAGACTTACTGGGCTGACAGAGACTGGAGAAACCCCAAGAATATGCCCACCTCACCATACTCCTTTTAACTCAGTACTGAAGTCAATCCTGAGGTTTGCCCTTCAGCCAAAGATTAGACAGACCCATAAAACAAAACAAGACTAAATGGGCACATCAGTCCAGGGCCAAGGACAAGAAGGCACGAGGGGACAGGAAAGCTGGATAAACGGAAATGATGAACCCAAGGTCAAGAAGGGGAAAGTGTTGACATGTCACGGGGTTAACAACCAGTGTTACAGAACAATATGTGTATTAATTGTTTAATGAGAAACTAATTTGCTCTATAAACCTTCAACTAAAGCAGAATAAAAAAAAAGAAAGAAAACTTTGCAGTTGAGACTAAATATTATATACTAGCATTGTATCGGGGCCCTGGTGTCATAGTAGTTAAGAGCTCAGCTGCTAACAAAAAGGTCGGGGCAGTTCAAATCCACCAGCCGCTCCTTGGAAACTGTATGGGAGAGTTCAACTCTGTCCTATAATGTCTCTACGAGTCAGAATTGACTTGATGGCAATGAGTTTGGTTTTGGTTTTAGCACTGTATCAGTGTTAAATTTCTTGAATATCACCCTTACATTGTGATTTTACAGAAGAATGTCTTTATTCTTTAGAAACGCATGTTTATGTATTCAGGGTTTTGGTACCTCGATATCTGCCCTTTCAAATAGTTCAATAACAATATATTAAATATATATACACAAAGGGAGATAAATCAAATATAGAAAAATGTTAACAATTCATGAGTCTAGGCAAAGGCATATAGGTGTTCATTTTATTAATCTTACAACTTTTCTGCTGTAGGTCTAAAATATTTCAAAATAAAATGTTGGGAAAATAACAATGTGGCAATAAAATATAAATAGGTATTTTGATATCTTTAACCACACCTCAATGCATCATCTGCACAACCACATGTTTGGAGTCTACCACGTCGGGATTAAGATTTTTGGTTTCTATGGTCTGGTAGCTTTGTGTGTTAAGCTTGCTTTTAAAAGTTTTAATGTACGTACTAAGCACTCACTATAAAATATCTCAACATCTCTGTTTAAACTCTGCCCCTGCCCAAAACCTGCTAAGTAGCAGTGCTTTGGGTAAGGAACAAATTAAGACTTCTGTTATTTGAGATGTAGCCTGTGAACACCATTAACTACAGTCAACATCTACTTTGAATGGACATAAAGCACCGTGAGAAGTTAGGGATGTTTTCAGTTGAGCTGTGCACTTGGCTCGGACTTCTTGCTAGAGAGCATTGATTGCACAATCAGTACTCAGAGCTCGATGCCTAAGGCTCCTCATCACTTCCCTGAGCAGTGACAGCACCATTGACGCCTTGCCACTTTTGCATAACTTTTCCTAGCAGTGCCACCTCCTCCAAGGGTGACACAGATTTGAAGAATGTGAGCCCCCGTGACAAATGCCTTTCCCCTACTAATACGGATTTAACTACCCCCACTAGAAATAAGAACAGTGCACAAAATCTGCATTCTCTCAAGAACAAAAGAACGACCTTACTTACAGGTAATAGTTCAAAGCCTCTCACTCTTACGTTCTCCTCTGACCTCTACATTTTTCCTGTATTTTATATGGAGCGTTTTTCTCTTCGTATTACTATGTGTTACATTAAAATAAGATGAAATGCTGTGCATTATGCTTTACATATCATTTTATGCATGAGACCAGAGATTCTTTTCAATTGTTAGAACAAGGGAAAGAAATGTCAAATCAAGAGGCAAAACTATTACCAGGCATTGGACCTAAAAATAATAACACTGCAGCCCGGTTGTTCTACCAACATGCCATTGGGGTACCTTAACACAGAGTACAGCAGGCAAAATTGAAATGCTGATGGGTGTGAGGAAGGTCCTGTAGACAGGGTGCAATATCAGTCCTAAGGTGTGTTTCTGACCATATTGAAGGCTTTTCTCAGTGCTCCAAGTCGATACAGAAAATAAAGTCAGAATCTCCACCTAAGACACAAAACAGAATAAAATAATACAAAGGTGATGAGGCAATACTACCATAGGGCTTCTTCACTGAGAAAGAAAAGAAAATTTTAAAGAATGGTTATACTTTTAATAGACACAACTGAATCAGAGAGTGATTAGGTTTTGCTTCATATACACTTCAAGAGCTAGGGCCAGACCCAAACCTGTGTAGACTTTGGCCAAGCCACTGTTCTTATTGAGGTAGAATCTGTTTTCCCAAATTCGATTCTCAGGCTTCCTGCTTTCATACTGCCTCCACCCTTGTCATGGATTGGATTATGTCTCCCCAAATACGTATCAACTTGGTTAGGCCATGATTCCCAGTACTGTGTGGTTGTCCTCAATTTTGTGATTGTAACTTTATGTTAAGAGGATTAGGGTGGGATTGTAACACCAGCCTTACTCAGGTCACCTCCCTGATCCGAAGTAAAGGGAGTTTCCCTGGGGTGAGGCCTGAACCACCTTTTATCTCTTAAGAGATAAAAGGAAAGAGAAGCAAGCAGAGAGTTCGGGACCTCATACCCCTAGAAAAGAATCACCAAATCACTGGGAGCACAGCGCGTCCTTTAGACCCGGGGTTCCAGGGCAGAGAAGCTCCTAGTCCAGGGGAAGATTGATGAGAAAGATCTTCCTCCAGAGCT
This sequence comes from Loxodonta africana, assembly GCF_030014295.1. Classification (NCBI taxonomy): domain Eukaryota; kingdom Metazoa; phylum Chordata; class Mammalia; order Proboscidea; family Elephantidae; genus Loxodonta; species Loxodonta africana. The sequence goes on from NC_087356.1 coordinate 8,732,937, forward strand.
GACAGAGAGAGAAAGCCTTCCCTGGAACCGAAGCCCTGAATTTGGACTTCTAGCCTACTAGACTATGAGAAAATAAATTTCTTTGTTAAAGCCATCCACTTGTGGTATTTCTATTATAGCAGCACTAGATAACCAAGACAACCCTCCTCCACCCAAAATCACATAAACCTCCTCTGGTACCCTCCACTCCTTTGTAGTTGCCTCTGAGGACAAGGGTGATCCTGCATAGAACACATTTGACATTAAACTGCATGAACTAGGATTGCATTTGTCTACTATGCACCATGTGATAGACAATATTCCAAGTGATTCTTCTAGCATTTCAAAATCATATATAAATTAAAAAGATTTTCTTAAAGCTTTTTTTTTTTTTTGTCTTTAAAAATGGGAGGCCTCACTCTACCTGATTTTAGAACATATTATACAGCCACAGTAGTCAAAACAGCGTGGTACTGGTACAACAATAGGCACATAGACCAATGGAACACAATGGAGAACCCAGATATAAACCCATCCACATATGAGCAGCTGATATTTGACAAAGGCCCAATGTCAGTTAATTGGGGAAAAGATAGTCTTTTTAACAAATGGTGCTGGCATAATTGGATATCCATCTGCAAAAAAATGAAACAGGACCCATACCTCACACCATGCACAAAAACTAACTCCAAATGGATCAAAGGCCTAAACATAAAGACTAAAACGATAAAGATCATGGAAGAAAAAATAGGGACAAAGTTAGGAGCCCTAATACAAGGCATAAACAGAATACAAAACATTAATAAAAATGACAAAGAGAAACCAGATAACTGGGAGCTCCTAAAAATCAAACCCCTATGCTCATTTAAAGGCTTCACCAAAAGATTAAAAGGCTACCTACAGATTGGGAAAAAATTTTCAGCCATGACATCTCCGACCACTGCCTGATCTCTAAAATCTATATGATTGTGTTAAAAGTCAACCACAAAAAGACAAACAACCCAATTAAAAATTGGGCAAAGGATGTGAACACGCACTTCACTAAAGAAGATAATCAGGCGGTTAACAGGTACGTGAGGAAATGCTCTCAATCATCAGCCATTACCCAAAAAACGCAAATTAAAACTATGATGAGATTCCATCTCACTCCAACAAGGTTGGCATTAATCCAAAAAACACAAAATAATAAATGTTGGAGAGGCTGTGGAGAGATTGGAACACTTCTACACTGCTGGTGGGAATGTAAAATGGTACAACCACTTTGGAAATTGATCTGACATTTCCTTAAAAAGCTAGAAATAGAACTACCATACCACCCAGAAATCCCACTCCTCGGAATATATCCTAGAGAAATAAGAGCCTTTACACAAACAGATATATGCACACCCATGTTTATTGCAGCACTGTTTACAATAGCAAAAAGATGGAAGCAACCAAGGTGCCCATCAATGGATGAATGGATAAATAAATTATGGTATATTCACACAATGGAATACTACACATCGATAAAGAACAGCGAGGAATCTGTGAAACATTTCATAACATGGAGGAACCTGGAAGGCATTACGCTGAGTGAAATTAGTCAGACGCAAAAGAACAAATATTGTTTAAGACCACTATTATAAGATCTTGAGAAATAGTTTAAACTGAGAAGAAAACATTCTTTTGTGGTTATGAGAGGGGGGAGGGAGGAAGGGTGGGAGAGGATTATTTACTGATTAGATAGTAGATAAGAACTACTTTAGGTGAAAGGAAAGACAACACTCAATACAGGGGAGGTCAGCACAACTGGACCGGACCAAAAGCAAAGAAGTTTCCTGAATAAACTGAATGCTTCAAAGGTCAGCGGAGCAAGGGTGGGGGTTTGGGGGCTATGGCTTCAGGGGACATTTAAGTCAATTGGCAAAATAAATTCTATTAAGAAAACATTCTGCATCCCACTTTGAAGCGTGGCATCTGGGGTCTTAAATGCTAACAAGCGGCCATCTAAGATGCATCAATTTGTCTCAGCCCACCTGGATCAAAGGAGAATGAAGAACACCAAGAACACAAGGTGATTATGAGCCCAAGAGACATAAAGGGCCACATGAACTAGAGACTACGTCATCCTGAGACCAGAAGAACGAGATGGTGCCCGGTCACAACTGTTGACTGCCCCGACGGGGAGCGCAACAGAGAACCCCTGAGGGAGCAGGAGAACAGTGGGATGCAGACCCCAAATTCTCATAAAAAGACCAGACTTAATGGTCTGACTAAGGCTAGAAGAATCCTGGCAGCCATGGTCCCCAAACCTTCTGTTGGCCTAGGACAGGAACCATTTCCAAAGCCAACACAGCAGACGTGGATTGGACTGGACAATGGGTTGGAGAGAGATGCTGATGAGGAGCGAGCTACTTGCATCAGGTGGACACTTGAGACTATGTTGGCATCTCCTGTCTGAAGGGGAGATGGGACAGTAGAGGGGGTTAGAAACTGGCAAAATGATCATGAAAGGAGAGACTAGAAGGAGGGAGCAGGCTGACTCATTAAGGGGAGAGTAAGTGGGAGTATGTAGTAAGGTATATATAAATTTATATGTGAGAGGCTGACTTGATTTGTAAACTTTCTCTTAAAGCACAATAAAAATTATTTTAAAAAAAAGAAAAAAATGATTTGGTTTTAAAAATTTTAAAAAGTATTCTATATTTTTCTGTGATAGGTTATTAAATTCAAGTGCCTAATCACACAGTTTTATGCCATGTTCATTCTTCTAGAAACTTCTAGTATCATTGATTTAATTAAATTTGCTAAATTAGCAGTTGCTCTAATTTTTTTATAATTAGGTGCATAAGGATTTTACTTTGTTAGTACTGGATGGAATCAGTCCATTTTTCATGTGTTCTGTTTATTTATTAAACAGGTTTTTACTGAGTGCTTCATTTTGGTTTTCATATTTATAAGTACAGCATGACATAAAAATGAATAAGGGATTTTTACTATTATCAAAAAATTCTTTGTTGATCAAGAAATTTTAGACACAGGTGACCTTTCCTTTAAAATCTGCAATAGAGGCAAAAAATCTTCAAACAGTGTTTCGGTTTTGGAAAAAGCACAATGATTTGAAACTGGTGCAGGCAATGAGGTGACCATTGCTATAATGTTACGCATTTCTTGGAAGTATAACATAAATTTGTAAATTTTAAGCAATGAAGCACACGGTCTTGATAGTTTATAATTATTGTCTTCATTCAGTCAATTAATATTTATTGACTTTTGTTATAAGCCAGAATTAAGTTGGTTTCTTTGAATACAGAGGTAAGATTGAAAAGCACAAATGGAGAAATGGGTCTCATATAGCTCACAATCTAGCCTGGGGACAGGTATTGAACAATGTGTAAGAAAACCATGAACTGTGTAAGTATATAAGAGTAAAAAAAAAAAAGGAAGCTTCATTTGCGGTTTAAGGTTCCTCTGAAGAGCTCATGCTTAAGGTAAGACCTAAAGGCTCAACAAGAATTATCCGAGAAATGCGTGTTTATGTATGCTTAGGTATGATTCCATTTATATGAAGTTCTAGGACCAGCGAAACTAATTTATGGTGAATAAATGTGAGAACAGTAGTTACCTCTGGTAGTGTGTGGTGGTAGGATATCGAACTCATTGAATTTTACATGTAAAATTTGTACATTCCAATGTATTTAAATTTTACCTCAAGAAATTAAAAAAAAATGCAAACAAATATGAACTCTGGTTAGTAAGTCTGCTTTTCACAATGGCGTAAGTTAGCAATTCTGAAACTACCTCTGCGTATTCTAGGTTGGAACAAAAAGTAAATATATTGAGGATAATGGAAGCCAGGAACTCACTGCAGGCTAAGGAAGTTACAAATGTTGAGATGACGTATATTGTACTAGTGCTGGATGCATGTAGCCAGTTTTTCATGAAGTGTGAAATGTATGTATGTATGATTGGGGGTATCAATATGAACACATGGCTTCGTCTATCTATCCGTCTGCCTCTCATATCTGTCTATATAAATAATTGTTACTTAAATAAATATCTAAGTACACACATGTGTACATATATGTCAGATGCTTCCTATCTCTCTTCATTGCAGAGAGGGCCTAGAAACAATGATATACAAGGGAGAATGAGCATCCTAGTTTCCAGATCTTTGTTTTGAAATAATATTCTTCATTCAGAGAAGCTAGATTTCCTTGGAGAGATGGCTCATTCCAGGGAACAGGGCAAAGAAGGTATGATACGAGGCTAGATCATTTTATTTGGCATTAAATAAAGTGATCAAATAATCTTGGATACATGTCAAGGGGCACAGAAGCCAGCTTGACGGGGTCTTACTAAACAAATGGTGAACAATTTAAACAGTAGGATGAGGAATAACGGTAATGGATTATAATCATTTTATAAAGTAAGAAGTCAAGAATTTATACCGATATAAATAAATACATGAACAAATAACTAAATGAGGAAGAATGGAAAACTATTTTGTACAGAAGAATACCAACTGATAAATGTAGAAGGGGTGATGGAGTTAAATGTTATCAATGAGTGCTGAAATAATGGGTGAGAGCTTGATGAAGAAGCGGAAATTAGTCTCAATGTGCTATCCTTGAAAATATGTATTGATTACAATGGAGAAATGAGATTTTCACAGTTGCGAAAACATTTTGACCAAGTCATCAAACTTATCATCTCCAACATTTGGGCAAACCAAGTTCACGTGCTGCTAAAAGTAAACACTGAGGGCACTGCTTCACTTCAGTGATACCCCTACCAAAAATATAAACCTGAATCCAACCATGAGGAAACACAAGACACTCAAAACTTAAGGGATATTCTTCAAAGTGATACCTCTGCTCGTCAAAAATGCCAGAGTCAGAAACACGATGAAAGACTAAGGCAAAGTTCCAGATTAAGGGACATGAAAGAGATAACGGTAATTAAATACAATGTGTGGTCTTAGACTAGGTCTTGGAGGAGGGAAAAAAATGTGTATAATTCTGTTTACACGAATTCCTAGAAAATGCAAACCTAACTAATGTATAAGGGCCATCATTGGACTAACTGATAAAGTTTGATTGACTGTGAACTTACATCAGTGGTGCCAAAGCATTGCTGTATATTGGAATCGCTTGGGAAATTTTTAAAACATTCTTATGCCTGGCTTCCACCCCTTGGCATTCTGATTTGATTGGTATGTATGTGACCTGGACATTGAGAGATTTTTAAATGTCCTCCAGGTGATTCTCATGGACATTTTTTAAATGTCTTCCAGATGTTCCCAAAGCAATGTTTGGGAACAACTGGACTAGAAAATAGTAGTTTTACTGTTTTATTTCATGTTCACTATGGTGGTACGGAAATTCACCAGGAAGTATAAAAAAAGGAATATGTCTCCACCTAAGTTATATATAATATATAAATTTAATATTATTATTATTATTTTTTATACATGTTAGATAGATCTGTGTATACTCACACATGCAGACATAGGATGAGGTAGAAAGAGAATGATAAAGCAAATGGAACAAACTGAAATCAATCCGGATGAAGGATTTATGGGAGTTCCTTGTATTATTCTCACAAATTATCTATAAATTTGAAATTACATCACAATAAAAAGTTATCAAAAATAATCTGAACACCTCTTTTCTCACGGGGTAGTGTATGCATCTTGGCATTTTCTTTTCATTATTCAGCAGACTCTCCTTTTCTTCTTTTTTCACTTTGCTGCATTAGTGTAACCAAGATTATACATGTTCCATCGATCAGAAACTTCAAAATATTTTACCCAAATGCCATAGACTCATAAACATGTGTACAAATTACATCTATCTCAAATCTTAAATTTTATAGCATTTTACAGTTTGTAACACAATTTCAGATTAATTATTTAATTTGACACTCTCAACAATTCAGTGAACTGGCTGTGATAATTATTGGTATGCCTGTTTTGCAAAGGAAAAATTAAAATGCACAGATATTAATTACTTGACCTTGTTTACAGAGTTGGTGAGTTCTGAAGAAACTGAGTGATCTCAAAGACATCCACATGTAGATACCATAATCTGCGACCCACCGATGTAAAAGGTCATTCACTACATATTTTTTAGGTCATTCATTTTGTTTCTTATGGTTGCTGTAATCAATTGAGTGACTTAATTGGGTGACTGAATTGATAGTGTTTAACTCTATAACTCATTCTATATTTACCAGTTGGTGTGCTATTGACAAATTTATTATCTTACAGTTCTGGAAGTCAGACATTTAAAGTGGATCCACAGGGCTGCTTTTTTTTCTGTAGTGTCTTGGGGGGAATCCGTTCCTTGCCTTTTCCAGGTTCTAGAGACCACGTACATTCCTTAGCTCCTGGCCCCATTTTTCTGCCTTCAAAGCCATCATCACAGTATAGTCTCTTTTCTCTGACCTCCTGCCTTTGTCATATAAAAATTCTTGTGATTACATCAAGCCCATCTGAATAATCCAAGATAATTATGTCCCTATCTCCAGATCCTTAATTTATTCATGTTTACAAAACCCACTTTTGTCATATAAAGCAACATATTCTTCATAGGGTTCAGAGATTAGAGTATGGACATGTTTAAACCAAAAAAACTAAACCCATTTCATTGTCTTCCAATCAGTTCTGATTCATGGAGACTCCAAGTGTTTAAAAACAAAACAAAATCTGTTTCCTTCGATTTTGCCTCATAGCAACCCTAGAGTTTAAGAGACCTTTATTCAGCCTGTGCCAGTCATCTTATAAAAATCCCATCTCCATTCCTAAGGCTTCCAATAATAGGTTTTCATGAATCTCTTATGTATATTACAACTAAGTGGAATTTGAGAAATCTTCCCCATATAGAAGAGAATACTGGGAAAAAGAAAAGAAAATGAGTGAAATAGGGATGATCCAGAAACAGAAGAAAACTTCAAGTAAATTTCTCTATAATTATTATCTTCATAAAAAATCAGAATGTTTTGGTAGAAATTTTGTCTATAAAAAGTTTGTAATGAAAAATAACAGATAAAATGAAGAAGGAAAAAATACACTTCTAAACAAAAACTATAAAACTGAAATGAAAAATTCAAAAGATAAACTGGAATAAGAACTTAAGGTTATATCTGAGAATGGGAACAAAGACAAAAAGAGATTGAAAAAAGATAAAGAAAACATGATAAAACTGGAATGTATTTCAAGCAGTACAACATCTTGCTGAAGGAGTTTCAGAATTGAACAAAGAGATAATTACCAAAAAATCTAAAATGGGGAAAACTTCCCTTTCTAAAAAATGGCATGAATTCCAGAAAAGAAGGATCTAATGCTCTCTGTAGATTAAAAGATCCAAGGTAGAGATCAACATCAATAAATTTCAGAACACAGGGTATGAAGAGAATACTAAAAAAATCCAGAAAGAAAAGACAAAAAGCTCATGTGGAAATCATTTGGAATTAGAATGGCTTGATTTCTCAAGCAATAATATGCTATTTGGAAAACCGTCAAAAAATACTTGTCTCTACAGGTTTCAGGGTGGCGGTTTACCCCAGTTCTCTGATGGGTCCGTGAAAAGTCTTTTTTTTTTTTTTTTTTTCATTTTTGAGAACAAGAGTGACAAGGTCCAAGCTGTTTACATGTTAGAGCCCCCCTCCCTTTTACACATTTCCTTGGAGTTGGTCTTCTCCTGGAGCCTGCAGAGATAAAGGAAGTGTCTTTTGTTATTCAGCTCTCCTAAAACAAGAGAAAAAAATAATAATAATGTGAATGCTTGTATGTCTTTTTTTGTTTTGTTTTTGGTAATTGTATTTATTTTCATTTTAATATTTGTTGTTTTTAATATTTGTTAATTTTATCTTTCATCATCAGATAAACTCCAGCCCTTCTCCAGCCCTTCTCCAGCCATGCTTTGCTTCTTTTTTTCCCCTTGTTGGTCCATAAAAAAATGAGACAATGATAAGACAAGAGAGAGATAAGTGACTGAGAGACAGAAGCGAACTTTGAGGTCAGGCAGTCCAAATTCCTCTTTTTATTAAGAAAGATACTGGGGCTAATAGACAGAGCAGGATTCAGCCAAGGTGGCCTGGCTTCTCAGCAATGAAGTCAGCGAAATTCAGCCCAAGTTTTCTGATTCTCTATTCTGAGAGATATGAGCATAGCTCCAAGGAAGCTGGCAATTGATTAACTGATATCACAGAACTAATAGTAATATGCAGAATCCTTATGTTTTTGTGGGTCCTAAGGGAACACCTCCATTTAATTGGACATTATACCTTCTTAGTAATAGAGTGCTGAAAATGTATGAGTAGACATTTGGACACTGCAGGGCTGTCTCCATGAAACTATGTCGGTGGTAATGTAGGTCACATTTTGATCCAAATGTTGATTGACAGTGTCCTTTAATGTGCATTTTGGGGCTCAGGTAATAGGAGTGAGGAAAACTCGTTATGAGTCCAGCAAGAAGACAGTGAACAACTCTGTGACATGCCATCTGATGTTAGAAAGGGGTTGTCCCGGAATCTCTGTAGCTTTGCCTGAGGACAAAACCACCCTCTCACCAGCAGGGGGGAGGAAGCTGCAGTGGCCCATGGAAGTGCCCTCAGGCAGTGGGGTCCCTGTCACCTGCGGTATCACCGGGCTTTGAAAAGCACTTCTTTTTCTTTTCTTTAAGGATCTAAACCTTTCACTCTGACTTTGTCCACCAAGGAAAACTGACAAGCATTATTCTCATGTTTCAGCTTTTAGAAGCACTTCCTTTTTGACAGATTTCCTTGTTCTCGGATTAGTGTGTAAAACTGTTACCACTTGGAAGTCTACATCAATAAAAAATTGTTTAAATTTCTTCCTCAAATTTCTGTGGCAGTTGTGAGTCTATAATCAACATTCTAGGTGATAAATACCAAAGCCATGTATTTGCTTTTACAAAACCACTCAAATTGCAGTCAAACAAATTGGTAATAGCTTGAAAAACTGAGGAAAGAACAATCAGAATATCTAACACGTGTTTTCTTCTCAAAAAAACACTTTATAAAAAGCAGACTAGTAGGTAGGGCTTAAAGCTCCAACACAGAGGTGCTACCTGTTGTAGGTGGCAGAGAGACCATTCTGCAAGGCAGTGTGTAAAAAGGAAGCAGATACCTATACGATGGTGTTTAAATGGATTATTGGAAAGTTTCATTTTTAAACTGTCTTATACTCATTTAATTAAGCTCATTTTCTTGACATTCTCGTCACAGTTTGGGCTCTCCCAGAAAAAAAACCTGAGACAAGAATCAAATCCAAGTAGTTTAGCCAAGAAGTTACTTCAAGCAACATTGGTAGAGACTTGGTAATGTGAGACCGGGAAGTGAAAGAAATCAAAACAGAATTCATTAGCAAGCTGAGGGTTCAGTGATCCTACTGAAGGGTGAGAAAGCTGGGGCATTTATCTCTCTCCCTGCCCAGAGCTGCTAATTCTCTGGCAGCTGTCTTGCCTTCCACAACAGGGCTGATGTGCTCCTGTGGCCAGCAAAAAGCCCTCAGTCACAGAGCTGACCACTAGGAAACTGGTTCTCAAAGGATGGTCTCAGAGCCAGGAACATCAGCGCTGCCTAATTTGTTAGAAACACAAATTCTGGAACCCCACTATCCAGCTACTGATGCAGGCTAAAGATCTTATGTTACATGGGTGGGGCACCAACAACGTCTGGTATACTGGCCCACCCTACAAACCCCTTTCTGCTCATTGGAGGGAACCACCTCGGAAGGTGTGTGTGCGTGAGTATGCGTGTGTGTATGTGATTTCTTCCTTTATTTACCTTCCTAACTTCAAACGACATGCTCATATTGTTATTTTGTCTTTAAAAAAAAATTTTTTTTTTTTTAAACTGTATCTAGTGACTCCCTGTTAAGGTATTTAGGATTTGTATCCCTTATAGGAGGAACTCTGGTGGTGTAATGGTTAATGCACTCGGCTGATAACTGACAGGTTGTTGTTCGAACCCACCAGCTGCACCACAGGAGAAAGATGTGGCAGTCTGCTTCTGTAAACATTACAGCCTTGAAAACCATACAGGGCAGTTCTGCTCTCTCTATAGGGTCACTGTGAGTCGGAATCAACTCAAAAACAATGGTGTTTTTGTTTTTGTTGTTTTGTTTTTAATCCATTATATGTGCCACCATTTCTTGGTCATCTTTCACCATTTTCCCATACAGTAAAATCACCATTCTGAGTTGTTGTTGTTGTTAGGTGCCATCGAGTCGGTTCCAACTCATAGCGACCCTATGCACAACAGAACAAAACACTGCCCGGTCTTACGCCATCCTTACAATCGTTGTTATGCATGAGCTCATTGGTGCAGCCACTGTGTCAATCCACCTCATTGACGGTCTGCTTCTTTTCCGCTGACCCTGTACTCTGCCAAGCATGATGTCCTTCTCCAGGGACTTATCCCTTCTGACAACATGTCCAAAGTATGTAAGATGCAGTCTCGCCATCCTTGCCTCTAAGGAGCATTCTGGCTGCAATTCTTCTAAGACAGATTTGTTTGTTCTTTTGGCAGTCCATGGTATATTCAATATTCTTCACCAATACCACAGTTCAAAGGCGTCAACTCTTCTTCGGTCTTCTTTATTCAATGTCCAGCTTTCACATGCATATGATGTGATTGAAAATATCATGGCTTGGGTCAGGCACACCTTAGTCTTCAGGGTGACATCTTTGCTCTTCAACACTTTGAAGAGGTCCTTTGCAGCAGATTTGCCCAATGTAATGCATCTTCTAATTTCTTAACTGCTGCTTCCATGGCTGTTGATTGTGGATCCAAGTACAATGAAATCCTTGACAACTTCAATCTTTTCTCCGTTTATCATGATATTGCTCATTGGTCCAGTTGTGAGGATTTTTGTTTTCTTTATGTTAAGATGCAATCCATACTGAAGGCTGTGGTCTTTGATCTTCATTAGTAAGTGCTTCAAGTCCTCTTCACTTTCAGCAAGCAAGGTTGTGTCATCCGCATAACACAGGCTATTAATGAGTCTTCTTCCAATCCTGATGCCCCGTTCTTCTTCATATAGTCCAGCTTCTCATATTATTTGTTCAGCATACAGATTAAATAGGTATGGTGAAAGAATACAACCCTGATGCACACCTTTCATGACTTTAAACCTATCAGTATCCCATTGTTCTGTCCGAACACCTGCCTCTTGATCTATGTACAGGATCCTCATGAGCACAATTAAGTGTTCTGGAATTCCCATTCTTCGAAATGTTATCCATAATCTGTTCTGATTCACACTGTCGAATGTCTTTGCATAGTCAATAAAACACAGGTAAGCATCCTTCTGGTATTCTCTGCTTTCAGCCAGGATCCATCTGACATTAGCAGTGATATCCCTGGTTCCACATCCTCTTCTGAAACCGGCCTGAATTTCTGGCAGTTTCCTGTCGATATACTGCCGCAGCCGCTTTTGAATGATCTTCAGCAAAATTTTGCTTGCGTGTGATATTAATGATATTGTTCTATAATTTCCACATTCGGTTGGATCACCTTTCTTGGGACTAGGCATAAATATGGATCTCTTCCAATCAGTTGGCCAGGAAGCTGTCTTCCATATTTCTTGGCATAGATGAGTGAGCACCTCCAGCGTTGCATCTGTTTGTTGAAACATCTCAATGGATATTCCATCAATTCCTGGAGCCTTGTTTTTTGCCACTGCCTTCAGAGCAGCTTGGGTTTCTTCCTTCAGTACCATCCATTCCTGATCACATGCCGTCTCTTGAAATGGTTGAACATCAACTAATTCTTTTTGCTATAATGACTCTGTGCATTCTTTCCATCTTATTTTGATGCTTCCTACGTCATTTAATATTTTCCCCATGGAATCCTTCACTATTGCAACTTGAGGCTTGAATTTTGTCTTCAGTTCTTTCAGCTTGAGAAATGCCGAGCGTGTTCTTCCCTTTTGGTTTTCCATCTCCAGCTCTTTGCACATGTAATTATAATACTTGACTTTGTCTTCTCAAGAGGACTTTTGAAATTTTCTGTTCAGTTCTTTTACTTCATCAATTCTTCCTTTTGCTTTAGCTGCTCGACGCTCAAGAGCAAGTTTCAGAGTCTCCTCTGACATCCATCTTGGTCTTTTCTTTCTTTTCTGTCTTTTCAATAACCTCTTGCTTCATGCATATGTCCTTGATGTCATTCCACAACTCGTCTGGTCTGCGGTCACTAGTGTTCAGTGCGTCAAATTTATTCTTCAGACGGTCTCTATATTCAGGTGGGATATACTCAAGGTCATACTTTGGCTCTCACGGACTTGCTCTGATTTTCTTCAGCTTCAGCTTGAACTTGCATATGAGCAATTGATGGTTTGTTCCACAGTCGGCCCCTGGCCTTGTTCTGACTGATGATATTGAGCTTTTCCATCATCTCTTTCCACAGTTGTAGTCAATTTGATTTCTGTGTGTTCCATCTGGCGAGGTCATGTGTATAGTCGCCATTTATGTTGGTGAAAGAAGGTATTTGCAATGAAGAAGCCATTGGTCTTGCAAAATCCTATCATTCGATCTCCAGCATGGTTTCTGTCACCAAGGCCATATTTTCCAGCTACTGATCCTTCTTCTTTGTTTCCAACTTTTGCATTCCAAACACCAGTAATTATCAATGCATCTTGATTGCATGTTCGATCAATTTCAGACTGTAGCAGCTGATAAAAATCTTCTATTTCTTCATCTTTGGCCCTAGTGGTTGGTGGGTAAATTTGAATAATAGTCATATTAACTGGTCTTCCTTGTAGGCGTATGGATATTATCTTATCACTGACAGTGTTGTGAAATGTTCTTTTTAACGATGAATGCAACACCATTCCTTTTCAAGTTGTCATTCCCAGCATAGTAGACTATATGATTGTCAGATTCAAAATGGCCAATACCAGTCCATTTCAGCTCACTAGTGCCTAGGATATCAATGTTTATGCTTTCCATTTCATTTTTGATGATTTCCAATTTTCCTAGATTCATACTTCCTACATTCCAGGTTCCAATTATTAATGGATGTTTGCAGCTATTTCTTCTCATTTTGAGTCATGCCACATCAGCAAATGAAGGTCCCGAAAGCTTTACTCCATCCACGCCACTAAGGTTGACTCTACTTTGAGGAGGCAGCTCTTCCCCAGTCATCTTCTGAGTGCCTTCCAATCTGGGGGGCTCATCTTCCAGCACTATATCAGACAATGTTCCGCTGCTATTCATAAGGTTTTCACTGGCTAATGCTTTTCAGAAGTAGACTGCTGGGTCCTTCTTCCTAGTCTGTCTCAGTCTGGATGCTCAGCTGAAACCTGTCCTCTATGGGTGAGTCTGCTGCGCTCAGCTGAAACCTGTCCTCCATGGGTGAGTCTGCTGCTTTCTGAATACCGGTGGCATAGCTTCCAGCATCACAGCAACACACGAGCCCATAGAATCCTTCAAAATTGCAACTCAAGGCTTGAAATTTTTCTTTAGTTCTTTCAATTTGAGAAATGCTAAGCATGTTCTTCCCTTTTGGTTTTCTAACTCCAGCCCTTTGCACATTTCATTATAGCTTACTTTATCTTCTTAATCTGCCCTTTGAAAATTTATGTTCAGCTCTTTTACTTCATCATTTCTTCTATTCACTTTAGCTGCTCTACATTCAAGAGCTAGTTTCAGAGTCTCTTCTGACATTCATTTGGATCTTTTCTTTCTTTCCTGTGTTTTTATTGACCTTTTGCTTTCTTCATGTATGATATTGTTAATGTCATTCCACAACTCCTCTGATATTCTGTCATTAGTGTTCTATGTATCAAATCAATTCTTGAGATGGTCTCTAAATTCAGTTGGGATATAGTCAAGGTCATACTTTGGCTCTTGTGGGTTGGTTTTAATTTTCTTCAGCTTCAACTCGAACTTGCATATGAGCAATTGATGGTCTGTTCTGAAGCTGGGATCCCTGTCCGTGTTCTGACTTATACTGAGCTTCTCCATCATCTTTTTCCACTAATGTGATTGATTTAATTTCTGTGTATACCATTTGGGGAGTTCTATAGTTGCTGTTTATGTAGTTGAAAAAAGGTATTTGCAATGAAGAAGTCTTGCAAAATTTTATCATGTGATCTCTGGTGTCATTTCTATTACCAAGGCCATATTTTTCAGCTACTGGTTCTTCTTCTTTCTTTCCAACTTTCACATTTTAATCATCAATAATTATCAATGCATCTTGATTGCATGTTTGATCAATTTGAGGCAGCAGGAGTTGGTAAAAATCTTTAATTTGTTCATTTCTGGCATTAGTAGTTGGTGTGTAAATGTGAATTATAGTCGTATTAACTGGTCTTCCTTGTAGGCGTATGGATATTATCCTATCACTGACAGAGCTGTACTTCAGGATAAATCTTGATTTGTTCTTTTTAACTATGAATACGATGATGCCATTCCTCTTCAATTCATCATTCCTGACATGGTAGACCTGGAGCCCTGGTGGCACAGTGGTTAAGCTTTAGGCTGCTAACCAAAAGGTTGGAAGGTTGAATCCACCAGCTGTTCCTTGGACACCCTATGGGGCAGTTCTAGTCTGTTCTACAAGGGTAACTGTGAGTTGGACTCAGCTCAATGGCAATGAGTTTGGTTTTTTTTTTTTTTGGCACAGTAAAGCATATGATTGTATGATTCAAAATAGCCCATGCCCGTCCATTTCAGCTCACTAATGCCTATGACCACTTCCAGTTTTCCTAGATTCATATTTCATACGTTACACATTTCAATTACTAATGGATGTTTGTAGCTGTCTCTTCTCATTTTGAGTCATGCCACATCAGCAAATGAAGGTCTTGAACACTTGACTCCATCCAGGTCATTAAGGTTGATTCTATTTTGAGGAGGCAGCTCTTCCCCAGTGATATTTTGAGTACCTTCCAAACTGAGGGACTTATCTTTCGGCACTATATTAGATAATACTCATAAGGATTTGACTGGTCAATTTTCTCAGAAGTAGACTGCCAGGTCCTTCTTCCTTGTATGTTTTAGTCTGGAAGCTCTGCTGAAACCTGTCTGCCATGCGTGACCCTTCTGTATTTGAAATACTGGTGGCATAGCTTCAGCATCACAGCAACACACCAGCGCCACAGGATGACAAACTGACAGACCAGTGGTGGGCGGGACGTCTATAGATACTGATACTGATATCTGGTTCTGGTATTCACTTTCAAACATTTTATACTGTCCAAGTAGTGGGGAAAAATGTAAATCCTTTATCCAGGTATGTTATAGGGAACATCTCTTTTCTGGTCCAGTCTGAAGTTTTTTTCTTCAAATAGGTTCTCTTTCTACTCTTTTTTATGCCTCTTGATTTTCCAGCATTCACTTACATTGTTCCTGTCTACACTGATATGCACCCATGTGTTCATGTCCACATACAGGACTAATTCACTAACTGTAGACAAATTCCTATTTCCTAGTTTGCCAGCTCCTCAAATTGCAAATGTTCCAAGTTCCAACTATTCTCCCTTAGTTCCCTGTTACACCTACAAAAGCATCTTTATTGCTGCTGAAACACACCAGGAACAGCGCCGCCTCTGGGCATTGCTATTACTTTTTAGAATGCTCCACCCCTACACATCCATATAGTTAATTCTTCACTTCCTCCAAGCCTTTCAGCAAAAGTCATTTTCTCAGCCATGCCTGCCGTAGACACACTATTTAACATTTCAATGCACAACCACCCTTGACGTTTCTTATACCTCTTTCTGTATATTTTTTATCTTTCACAATCATGACTAAGAAGCTATTACCATATTTTTTGCTAATATATCTTCGTTATTGTATATCACTTTCATTGAGATAGACATTGCTTGAGAGCAAGGATTTTTGTCTCTGTATTTTTATCCTTAGAGAGGAGCCCTGATGGCCCAGTGGTTACGAGTTCGGCTGCCAACCAAAAGGTCGGATGTAGGAATCTACCAGGCACTCCTTGGAAACCCTATGGGGCAGTTTTACTATAGAGTTGCTTCTGACCCATGTGGTCTCTATAAGTCAAAATTGCCTCAATGGCAATGGGTTTATAAGGTTGCTATGAGTCAAAATTGACTTGATGGCAATGAGTTTTTATGGGATTCTTAGAGTCCCTGGGTGATGCAAATAATTAACGAGCTCAGCTGCTAATTAGAAGATTGGAGGTTCAAGTCCACCCAGTGGAGCCTTGAAAGGAAGACCTGGCAATCTACTTCCAAAAAATCAGGCAGGTGTGCTCTGACACATGTGGGGTCAACATGAGCTGGAATCAAGTCTGTTGAAATTGATTTTGGTTTTGAGTCTTTTAGAGTATAAAATTATCTGGCACATTCCATTGTAGTTGAGTTGATTTCGACTTGTAGCCACGCTAGAGGACAGAGAGAGTAGAACTGCCCTGTAGTTTCCAAGGAGTGCCTGGTGGATTCAAACTGCCGACCTTTTGGTTAGCAGCAGTAGCACTTAACAACTACATTACAACGCCATCTGGCATATGGTAATTTCTGAATAGGTATTCATTGAATGGATGAATAAATTTTAAATAACTTCATGGGAGGGGTATTTCCTCACACTTATTCTACAAAATATCTGTCAGTTACTGACTTTCCTAGAATGACATTTTTATTTGTCCAGTATCTGAGCTTCTTAATGTTGACTATGAATCAAACGCACAATGTGTCTTTGCTCTACTGTGGGAAAAGGAGTTAGCCGGGCTGTTATAACCTGCGGCATCTCCAGAATTCACATTTGAGAGAACTTTAGAGACAACACTGGGATAGAGGCTGATAAAGGCTACGTTCATTCAGGGATGCATAGAGAGAACAGCAAGAATTAAGAACAAAAGACTCATTTGGAATCATATTTTGAAAGCTAAAATGCCCTTTACATTATGCTTAATTGGACAACCATACCAGGCTTTTAAGCAGGACACGATTTTATCAAATCGGGATTTTTCTGGTGATAGGGAGGAGTGTGGATCGTGCATGAGAGACAGGAGACATGTGGGCAATGTTGCCATAGCAAGCTTTTTTTTTTTTCCCCAAGGGAGAACATAAAGAAGTCAATGAGTTTCCATCTGGATTTTTCTTAGTTTGGGCATCTTCTCAAATTCCAACAGATTTTATCATGACCTTAGTGTACTTTTGAGTTAACAAGACTTGATAAAAAATAAAAATCTACTCTAAATATTTAAAAAATATATTTCAAATGGTGATAGAACGTTTCTTTTGTCATAAGGACATTTACCATTCTGCATGAAAATGCTCAAAGTCTTGGAGCATTTCCTACGTTTTGTTGAGGTTTCTGCCATCTGCCTTTTGAATTTTGGTTATTAAGGTTGAGGGGCTTTGTAGCCTACTCAGATTGCCAACATCTGCCTCATTTATTTCTGCTTTTTTTTTTTTTTAATAATATCCAGAATGAATTGAGTTTCAATGGATGGTAGCAATTTTAACTTTGCTTTCTATTCAAAAATAAACTATATTTTATGGGAACCTAAATCTCTTTCTCTCACTCCGTCCACTTTCTGGCAAGTAGGCATTTTGTAGAATGTAATTATTACAGAGGAGCAATGCCGTTCTCTATTTAGCACAATTTACCTATTGCAGAGCACAGAGTATAGTTCTTTAATGCATAAATAATCATAATGGGCTACATAGACCCTCTTGGCTAGCTCTATTTTTGCATATGATTCATTTTAATTTCAGGGGCACAAAAGGGATTATGTCTCTATTGGAATGTCTCGAGTCAGCCCTACACTAGAGGAGCTGTGATGTCATTTGTCCTATGAAAAGCCTGTATTCATCTATTGTGGACTTAGGCTAGAATACACATAGAAGATACAGATTTTTGTTGTTGTTGTTAGGAAACTGGTAATATACATTTTTCTCCCAGTTAATAATCTGCACATATTTTACCATGCAAATCATTTTTCATAAGTAAAATCCAGCAGTTGAATCTCAAATTGGTAACTGATTTACAATCATTACCTCTATATCTGCTTGCTATGAGTGACAAATGGGAGAAGGCAGTCTGTGGTTTTAGTTTTTCATTTGGAATACAAAACTTTTTGTCAAATGTGTGTAAATATAGTTACTCTGCTCAATTTCTCAGATTTTTCTCAGTTTTAATGAGATTTTTGTCATTTGCCTTCTGAATTTCAGTTATTAAGGTAGATCTTAAGATAAATTATTAGAATGCTAATGATAACGTTGGTGATGAGGTTAATGACGTAAGAATTAACTCGATATGAGATTAAAACCATTGTAAAAATAAGAGGTTCTGGATTTGAGTTCTGAACTCATCATGCACTAGCTGTGTGCTTAGTACTGAACACCTAAGATCTGAGAAATTCCAATTAACATTTACCTATTAAAGTGGTGGAAACCCTGGTGGTGTAGTGGTTAAGTGCTACGGCTGCTAACCAAAGGATCTGCAGTTTGAATTTGCCAGGCGCTCCTTGGAAACTCTGTGGGGCAGTTTTACTCTGTCCTATAGGGTCGCTATGAGTCAGAATCGACTCGACTGCACTGGGTTTGGTTTTGGTTTGGTTTTATTAAAGTGGTTGGAGCCCTTGTGGTACAGTGGTTAAAGAGCTTGGCCACTGTCTTAGTCATCTAGTGCTGCCATAATAGAAATACCACTAGTGGATGGCTTTAACAAAGAAATGTATTTTCTCACAGTCTAGTATGTTACAAGTCCAAATTCAGGGCATCAGCTCTAGGGGAAGGCTTTCTCTCTCTGTCGGCTCTGGAGGAAGGCTTCCCCTGGTTGAGGAGCTTCTCAGGCACAGGGACCCTGTGTCCAAAGGACTTTCTCTACTCCTGGGGGTTGCTTCCTTGGTGGTATGAGGTCCCCAACTCTCTGCTTGCTTCTCTTTCCTTTTATTGCTTGAGGGATAAAAGGTGACGCAGGCCACACCCCAGGGAAACTCCTTTTACCTTGGATCAAGGAGGTGAGCTGAGTAAGGATGGCATTAGAATCCCACCCTAATCCTCTCAACATAAAATTACTATCACAATGTGGAAGGCAACCACACAATACTGGGAATTCTGGCCTAACCAAGTTGATACACATATTTTTTGGGGGGGACATAATTCAATCCCTGACAGCTACTAAACAAAGGGCCTGCAGTTCCAATCCACCAGCTGCTCCTTGGAAACCCTATGGGGCAGTTCTATTCTGTTCTATAGGATCGCTATGAACCAGAATCTACTTGACGGCAACAAGTTTGATTTTGGTTTGGATTAAAGTCGTTTAGGTATCTGCCAACTGAGTAGTGATTGATGGAATTAGTGATACTTAATTTGCAAAATAGAAAATGCTTGTGAGAGACTAAAAGGGCAAAAGCATGTATTCCACGCAAAACCTTAGCAAAAGAAAGCTGGCATAACAATATTAATATAATATTAGAATTTAAGGCAAAATAACCTAGCACACAAATATAGAAAGCAGACAAATAACGACATTACAAAATACAATAAAAATTTCACAAATAATGTGGGAGGTTCTAACACACTTCTATCAGTAACTTGTAGATCCAGCAGACAAACGATTTGTGATAGCATAAGAGTTTGGGAAGCAAAATGAAAAAGTGTGATCTAGTAGATAATTTGTATAGAAAGATCCTGCAATCAACAAATGGAGACTGCATATTCTGTACAAGCCATAAGAAATATTTACAAAAATATCACATGTTACGTCACAAAGAACCTCTCAAAAATGTCAGAGAATTGATGCTAGCAATGTAAATGCTCTGACAAAAAGGAAATTAAACTAGAAAATAACAATAAAAACAATAATACTAATTATAATACACCCATTGTGGTATTTGGATTTTTGGATTGTCCCAAAGTTCCTTGCCTTCTGCAATTCAGACTGTGTGTACTAGCCTCCTTCACTGTACTACATGTGATCTGTGTGACCAGTAGGCTATGACACAAAATGTCATGTCTTCTCTTAAAACGCAAAAACCAAACTCATTGGCCCGGATTCGATTTCAACTCATGGTGAACCTGTAAAAATGGTGTGGGGGAGGTGTCTGACCTCCTCTAACTTCACAATGGGGAAGGAGAATCAAGATCAACAGCTCAAGGCTGATCTCTGTGAAGAAGAGATCAGACATGCCTCCTCTCTCAGCCATCTTTACCAATTCTGACACCAACTGTCCCTCCCACACTCTCTACTTCTCTGCCGGGTTAGGTAATTCATTGCCAATGGTCACACAGAACTGACAGACCATACTCATGATTATGGAGTTTATTAGAGAAGTAACAGGTTACAATTCAGGCTCAGGAACACTCGAGAATACACTTCTTCCATTAAGACAGCCTCCTCCCAGCTGTGCTCACAGGCATGCCTCTCTCTGGCCCTAGGCCTCTGCCCAAAGGCAATCAGCTTTCTTACTCTGTGAGCTGGGAAGCACACTGAGCTGAGGTGTCTTCTGCTGCTGGGTCTCTCCTGCCAGGTCCCTCCTGCCCCTGCTTGTCACTGTCTTCAGGGTTACAACTCTCTCTCTCTGCTTCTAGGAGTGTCTCAGCACAGGGATTCCAGGCCCAAAGGACGTGCTGGCTCCTGGCTGTTCTTCCTTGGTGGTGGTGGAATTCTCTCTTTCCTGACTCTGGGGTGGCTTATTTCAAACCCGACAGGATGGCAAAACTGACCAGTTCTTTTGGTGGGCCACAATTACCACATCTTCAGTCCCACCCAATCACTTGGGTGGGAGTTTCAAGATCATGGCTAGAAAGGCCACACAAAAGTGATTCATCACACCACAGAACCTCTTAAACTAGGCAATATAAGGGCATATTAGCTTCTTCCCTGCTATCTCTTGGGATCATGGCTCTGTAGGACCAGAATCCAGCACAATTAGGAGATCCACACACTGGGGAGCTTAAATTTTCTGTCAAAAGCCAGTGAGGAATGGATGTCTACACACAACAGGTATGTGAGAGAGCTATCTAGGAAGTAGATCCTCCCATCTCAGTGAAGATTCAGATGGTTGCAGTCCTAGCCAACATCTTCACTGCAAATTAGACCCTGAGACAGAGTGCCCAACTAAACCACTCTCAAATTCCTGATCTCAGAAATGGTGTGAGATAATATACCTTTGTTGTTTTAAACATTTTTTTAGAGTAATTTGTTAGGCAGCAATCAATAATCAATTTATTCATATTCTTGAACAATTAAAATTTTATTCCTAAATAAATCCTGGGTTACAATGAAAAGGGCAAAATATTCACAACTCCACCAAATATTAAGCTTGTAAGATGTAGTCACAATAATGTTTTAAAGTAAATTTATAGTCTTTTAATAAATTTATTACAAATTAAAAATATTAAAAATTTGATAGGTATTCAACTTAAGACACTAGATTAAGAATAAGAAATAAAACAAAATAGAGAAATGTTAATTAAGAAAAAAAGTGAAAATTAATGAACCAGAATGTAATAAAATGATGAAAAGGACAGCAATCTCCAAAATTACCCAAGTACATACAGGCAAATATTTCCAAATATCATAATTAAGGAAAAGAAAGTATATTAATAAATATTATGAGGGATAAGAGATGAATTTAAGAATAAATAATAAAGTTTTAAAAATCATGAATCCTATGAACAAATTTGTCACATGCATTTAAAAAAAATTAGCTGATAAAAAATTCCTCTAAAATGAAAATAACAAAATTGACCCAGAAAGAACTGAAAGACTTCCTGTTCTGGCCAAGATGGAGTAGCCCCACTCTTCTAAGGGCCTTCATCTTACAACTATAGCTCCCTGGACATAACATAACAAAATAGTATAGGAAGACTCTGAGAGGTGGACGACCTAGCAACCTTGGGACTTGAGGAACAACATTCGGTGTTTGCGGGGTTTCCTTATTACCTCCCAAGTATTCCTGAAAGTGTACTCCAGAAGTATCAAGACAGAAACACCAACAAGTACAGACAAAAACTGCTTGAAGATATGCCTATAGCCAAAGGACCAGGGAAAAGGTGGCCTAAAAGAATGGAAAACCTTTATGGCAATAGCCTCTCTACTCCACCCAGGCACCATGGACTTTTTCAGGGATCTGCTTGTTTCAATTGGAAATTTAGGGACGCCTCTCTCTTATTTCAAAAATAATCTTTGTAAAATTCTGCACTCAATTCATACTGCTTATCTTTCTTTCTATTCTATAAGACTTTGAGCATCTCAGCACTTAGCACACTGCATGGCATATAGTAGGTAATCAGCAAATATAAACTAAATGAAAAAATTAATTAATATAGTTATGTCAAACAGGTCTTTTTCATTAAATATCACTGTGTTTATATTCTCACTAATGCACTCGGCCTCTGACTTCTTACATGCTCAGTGTATATACTCTTTATTATCTGGTTTTCCAAATAGGTCCTGTGCAACTATACACATCTTTAAAATATGAGCATATATAATTTTCATAAAAATTATTAAAGAAAAAGAAAAAATATGTTGCTTCCCTCCAAAGTGATCTTGAAATTTGATGTCATTCATAACAATTTCAACAAGTCCCCCTCTGCCAGACAACCAAACAAGATGATTATAAAATACATGACGAAATACACATACTGAGGGCGAAGCACCGCGCTTTTGAAGAACAAAGTCAGGCGGCTATGTGTCACCTGATTTTAAAGCTTTTCTCACTGAGACATTGTGGTATTTGTGGGACAGGAGATAAAGTGACAAATGAAACAGAATGCAAAGCTCAAAAACATACCCACACTTATATTTAAACTGAATTTATGACAGAAGTTGTGTTTCAGATGGATAGAGTAAAAGGACTATTTAATAAATAATGGTGGGATAAATAATCATCCACATTCAAAATATAAAATAAGATTTCTGCTTATTGACTTACACAAAAATCAATTTCGGTGGATTAATGACAGAAATGCCTGGCAGCCAGGACTATACTTTACAGGCAAAAGATGGGAAAAAGCAACCAATCCTTAGTGTGTGGTAAGATAAATAAGAGACAATAAAAAAGTGAGGGCTAAAATCATGTCATATATATTAAGTAATAATAATACCGATAAAATACATTGAAGTAAAATGTATGCCAACAACAGCACAAAGGGCAGGAGACAGCTATTGGAAATATGCAGTAAGGTTCTTATACTCCACATGAACCTATAATACTTATGGTAGACTGTCATGTAAACTCTTAGGCAAACACACACACGCATGCAAATCCTAATAACAAAAAAAGGAGAACAAAGCTTAAAGCCAATAAGCAACAAAAAAAGATACAATGGGATGAATGATATCAAACAACACGTATCTGGATGTAGGTTGTAGAGCAAGAATATTACCAGGAATAAGATGGGTCATTTCATAACGACCAACCTTGAAATTTATTCATCAAAAGGATGTAGAGAAATCTATTTATTGAGAGGATATAAAAGTCCTTAACATTTACCTCATGACAGAGCTTTAAAATACTGGCACTAAAAACTAATAGAACTAAAAGAGAAATAGATAAATAAACACTTGTCATTGAGGATTCAACACTTCTTTCTCAATAATTGATAAAATATAGACAGAAAATTAGTCAGGATACATGACTTGGACAACACTACCAACCAAACTGACATAGCATTTATAGAAAATTCCACTCTACGACAGCAGAACATCCATTCTTTCCAAGCACAAAAGAAACATTTATTAAGATAGGCCACATTCTGGGCCATTCATTAGAAGCCTCAATAAGGAAAAAAAATCAAATCATAAAAAGTGTGTTCTCTGACTATAATGGGATTAAACTGGAAACCAAGAACAGAAGGATAGCTGCAAAATCATCAATATTTAGAAACTAAATAACACATTTTTAAATACCCTTTTTTCTACGAAGATATCTAAAAGGAAATTATAATGTATTTTGAATGGCATAAAAATAAAAACAGGATATATACCAATCTGTGGGATTCAGATTGAGCAGGGCATAAAGGAAAATTTATATCATCAAACATTTATCTTAGAAAAGGTTGATTTCAAACAATGACCAAAGAGATGGAGGGGAAAAATAAAGAGAAGAACATAAATCAATGAAATTAAAACAAAACAAAAACAGAAAGTGTAGAGAAAAATCAATAGAACCAGAAGTGTACTTTGTTCTGTTTTGAGACGACTAATTAATTGGTAAACCTTTAGCGAGACTAATCAGGAAAAAAAAAGAACACAAAAATTAACAATATCAAGAATGAGAGAGCAAATATTAGTACAGACCCTACAATTAAGGGATGACGAGAGAAAATTATGAACAATTTTTGTCAATAAATGCAACTACTTATACATACTTTGAAAGATAAACTCCCAAGACTCACTCAAAACCAAACAAAAAAATACATACCACAAATAGCCATGTTATCTGTTAAATACATTGAATTTCTAATTAAAAATTTCCCAACAAGGAAAACTCTGCATCAAGATGACTTCACTGGTGAACTGTATCAAGCATTTAGGAAGAAATACTGCCAATTTTACCAAATTATTCCACAAAATTGTAGGGGAGGGAACAATTCCCACTTGTGCCAGTTGGTAATAAACTCCAGTGCACACAGGAGTATAGCGTGTCCGATTTTTGGACGTTGACGCTCCACATGGAAGCTCTTCCAAAACTTGTATCTCTTCATTTGCATTTTTATTTGCTATTATAAAAGTTAGGAAACCCTGGTGGCATAGTTGTTACGTGCTAAGACTGCTAACCAAAATGCCAGCAGTTCAAATCCACCAGTAGCTCCTTGGAAAATCTACGGGGCAGTTCTACACTGTCCTATAGGTGGCTATGAGTTGGAATCGACTCTACAGCAGTGGGTTTTGGTTTGGTATTATAAAAGTTTATTATAAGCATAGCACTTTCCTCAATTCTGTGAGTCATTCTAGCATTTTATAGAGCTCAAGGGAGTAGTGAGTGGGAGCCAGCCTGTCAGAAGCGAAGAAGGTCTGGGGATCCCCCCACCAAATTTTCAGCCAACAGGTCAGAAGTGAGTGGAGCCCTGGGAATTCCCAAGCTCCCGGCTGGTGTCTGAGGTCTTGGGCAGACCTGGCGGTGTGGAGGACTGTGCCCTTCGGTTTGTGGGATCTGACCTGGCTCTGTTGTTACGGTCAGAGGAAGAAGTGCTGATTTACTCAGCTGGTATCAGAGTTGAATGGAATAGTTTGTACTGATTTCAGATTGATTGATACCATGCATTTGGTTCAATATCAGATACTAAAACCAGAAAAGAACATTACTGATCAATATCCTTTATAAACTTAAATACAAAATTATTAATGCAATTTTGACAAATGGAGTACAATATATAAAAAGGATGAATATGTCATGTGTCAGCTTGGCTAGGCTATGATTCTCAGTGGTTTGGCGGACACCATGTATCACCGCCCATTTTGTGATCTGATGTGAGCAGCCCGTCAGTGGGAGGAACAGTCTCCTTGGGCTGTAGCTTGCATCCGTGATGTAGACAAATGTTCTGCAAAGCTCTCTCTCTTTCTGATCCTGCAATCCTCTCTGTGTCTGACCCCAGTTCCTGTGACATAAGCCAGCAGGGGCCCCCAGCCTGTGGCCTGACCTACAGATTTGGGACTTGCCAGTCCTACAGTTCTTTGAGCCATTTCCTTGAAGTAAATCTCTCTCTATTTATAATACTATATACATTTCACTGGTTTTGTTCCTCTAGGCAACCCAGACTAAGACAGTGACCAAGGGATTTATCCTATAGATGCAAAAATTGGATTAACATTAAAAAATTGATATAACTCACTATATTACCAAACCAAAAATAATAATAATAATTTCAATTTTAAAAAACCCAACATCAAACTCATTGCCATCAAGTCGATTCTGACTCATAGCAACCCTATAGGACAGAGTAGAATTGCCCCACAGGGCGATCAAGCAGTGGCTGGTGGATTCAAACTGCTGACCTTTTGATTAGCAGTCGTAGCTCTTAATCACTGCATCACCATGGCTCCAGAGATACAGAAAAATCATTTGGCAAATTCCAACATCCACTTAAAGTAAACTCTTTTTGCAAATTAGGAAAAGTAGGAAACTTCTCCAACTGACAGAGGCTTCAGCCAAGGATAACATTTAAATCCTAAAACCTTCACGAATATAGTTAATGTTAATAGAAAGCATGTATTGATGTGTTTTATTCTAGATACTATGGGAAACCCTGGTGGTGTAGTGGTTAAGAGCTACCGCTGTTAACCAAAAAGTCAGCAGTTCGAATCCATCAGGTGTTCCTTGGAAACCATGTGGGGCAGTTCATATGGTTGCTATGAGTTGGAATCAACTCAACAGCAATTTTTTTTTTTTTTTAATATGATCAGCTCTGTACACGGACTGTCACTTTTAATATCGTCAGCAACAGCAACGCTATGGTACAAGTACTATTATCCTGCTCTAACTGAGTTGACTGAGGCACATAGGATTTATGCAACATTCCGGAGACCAAACAATTAATAACTGGCAAATCCCAAAATGAAACCAGTCTAACTGACTATAGAGCCACTCCATGTAACAACTGCACAAACCCAAACCACCTCTTGGAGATAGGGATTGCTTCTTACTCATTTTGGTAAGCCTGATTCTTTTCTACTTACTTTGTGGAAATTTTCACACATATAGAAAGTAATGAAAAGAACATAATGAACCCTTATGTACCCATCACCCATATTTAAAAGCATCAATATTTTATTCAATCCTGATTTATTTTCCTTGACTCAATACCTTTCAAAGTTCTTGCTGGAATACTTCATAAGGACAAACCCGGAAATCCTGGCATTTAACTATAAATACGTACTTACCTTTAACATACATAAATAAAGAAAACAAAACCACAAAATCATTGTCACATATAATAAAATCATTACTATTTCTAATATTTAATATCTAGTTTAAATGCAAATTTCTTGGATTACCTCTAAGAAATATTTCAGTTAAGTTTGTGTGGATAGAGATATAAACAAGGTCTACACATTGCATGTTGCTGACATTGTCACTTACCTGTCTTTTACATTCTAGTAGTTTTCCTCCCTCCCTACCCTTCCCCCCACCCCATTCTGTTTACTTGTGGAAGAAACTGAATTGTTTGTCAGTTAGAATTTCTGGAGTCTTGGTTTGGCTGTCTGATTTCTTGCAAAGTCATTTCCATCACTTCTACATCCCTTATATCTCCTGTCAGTACTTAAAGCTTGGGAATTGGTTAGATTCCAGGTTTGTTTGTTTTTTGGCACAACCAGTGGTGCCGTATACTTTCTATTGCCTCATGTCTGGGCACAAAAAAAAAAAAAAAAAAATATTGGTTCATATTTAGTGATGCTAAGATTAATCAGTGAATTTAGGTATTGTCAACCTTATCTATCAGTTACCAAGTTTCCAAACACGTGTTTATCTAATAATTTTAATATCTATTGATGATTACTGCTTAGATGTATTATGCACTAGGGATAGTCATATGATGAGTTTCTAACTCAATAATTTTATCTTTATTAGAGTAATTTGGTAGAAAATTTCCCTTCTCAACTATGTTTACCCTACAGAATTTGAGTTTTTGCTTTGATTTTTTTAACCATTTTTGCAAATAATGATAACTGACCAAAGAATGCTATTTTTCTCTTTGACTATCATTTTGAACCTGTGAATCTTCCTGTATTTTTTTTTAATCTATTGTAGTTATTATTCTTTTTAATATTCAAGTTGTTCTATCTTTGGCCAGTGGAAGTCCTTTCAGGTACGCTGATGAGTTTTTTGTGTACTCGATCTCAATATTTATTAGCTCGCCAGTTTTTAAGCACAACCAAATGTTCTGATCTTTATGAGTGAGTTCTTCAAGTCCTCTTCTCTTTCAGCACTCAAGATTGTGTCATCTTTATAACGCAGGTTGTTTAAGAGTCTTCCTCCAATCCTGATGCCCCGTTCTTCATATAGTCCAGCTTCTCGGACTATTTGCTCAGCATAAAGATTGAATAAGTATGGTGAGAGGTTACAACCGTGACATACATCTTTCCTGACTTTAAATCATGCAGTATCCCCTTGTTCAATGAAGATCAAAGACCACAGCCTTCAGTACGGATTACATCTCAACATAAAGAAATCAAAAATTCTCACAACTGGACCAATAAGCAACATCGTGATAAGCAGAGAAAAGACTGAAGTTGTCAAGGATTTCATTTTACTTGGATCCACAATCAATACCCATGGAAACAGCAGTTGAGATATCAAATGACACACTGCATTAGGCAAATCTGTTGCAAAAGACCTCTTTAAAGTGTTAGAAAGCAAAATGTCTCCTTGAAGACTAAGCTGCACTGACCCAAACCATGGTGTTTTCAATTGCCTCATATGCATGCCAAACCTGGACAATGAATAAGGAAGACCTAAGAATTGATGCCTTTGAATTGTGGTGCTGGCAAAGAGTACTGAATATACCATAGACTGACAAGAGAACAAACAAATCTGTCCTGGAAGAAGTACAACCAGAATGCTCCTTAGAAGCAAGGATGGTGAGATTATGTCTCACATACTTTGGACATGTTATCAGCAGGGGCCAGTCCATGGAGAAGGACATCGTGCTTGGTAGAGTAGAGGGTCAGTGAAAAAGAGGAAGACCCTCAATGAGATGGATTGGCACAGTGGCTACAACAATGGGCTCAAGCATAACAATGACTGTGAGGATGGTGTACAACTGGGCAGTGTTTCATTCTGTTGTACACAGGGTTGCTATGACTTGGAAGTGACTAGACAGCACCTAACAACAACAAATGTTCTAGGCTTATTTAGACATGTCCTGCCCCGGGTCTGGAATCATCCCTTTCTCTAGGAAGTCCTAGACACTGGTGGTTCGGGGCATTTTTTACTTCTCTTTGCTAGGATATGTGTGCTTAAGCCCAATTTTTAACATACAAATTTTACAGTTGAGTTTATTAAATAAAATCTGTGAAACAGAGAATAAATTCACACACAGACACAAAAATTGTACAAACTGCCTTGCTCTTACTTAGGTTTTTCCATCTCACAACTGTCTGGCAGTCAAACCCATGTTGTTCTCCAGGAATATTTTGCAAACATAATTTTGATGGTTTAGATTGTGTGTCAGCTTGGCTGGGCCGTGATTCTCAGTGCTTATAAGTGATCACCCCCGTGATGGGATCTGCTGTGAGTGGCCAGTTAGTTGAAAGGGAGTGTCCTTGGGCTTGCGCTCTGCATCTGAACGTAAGTGCTCATTCCGGCTTTGGCCCCCTCTGAATTCTGCAGCTGCCTCCTGTTCATTTGACCCCTAGTTCTTGGAATTCGAGCTAGAAGCTTTTCTGCCTATTTTGGGATTCTTCAAACTTCACAGCCTGTGAGCAAAAGTCCTGCTCTCTGATCTGCCTACCTTGGGGTCGCCAGCCCCTGCAGCTACGTGAATCAGGAGAAGCCTCTACCCTGATTCACGGACTTGGACAGTCCAGCCTCTATTATCTCGTCAGTTGTTTACTTGATATGAATCTCTCTCTCTATATATACTGGTTTTACTTCTCTAGAGAACCCAGCCTAAGACAATAACACAGGGACAGAATTTTTCACCTATGTGTAATTATTACTTATACATAACCTTCTTGACAAAAAAGCCAGTACAATACGTAAATTTTTTTAAATTATCTTGGTGTTATTAATAAACTTGGAAAATATATTTTATTATTTTTCATACACACAGAAACCTTACTTATTTGTGCCAATTGCTCATAGTTTGAAAGCCAAATTTTATTAGAGACTAAAAAAGAAGTGTACACATATTCTGTGCAATTTATTAAAAAGCTGACTTCCCACACATTCTATGGGACAGTTCTTTCTACTAGAAGAAAAACTTACTCAATAACAATTCAAAAGAATATTATCCTGCTTTGTTCACGGAAACTTACACACCCGATTGGCTATTTTCCTGCTCAGAATTAAGAGTTATTGAAGCTTGTATAACAAGAACTTCGTTCTTCATAATTCATTTCCTGTTACTTGCTTGCAATGAAGCATTATAATTTGAAGCTCATTACTTCACAGGAGTTATAACTTCATTGCTTGTACAAGGGAAAGAACAAAGATGAGTCAGGAGTATGAAAAACATTTCCTAGGTAATGAGAAAGTAAATCCACATACATTTCCTGCAAATTGATAAATAGAAATTTTTTATTAATGAGTCCTATAATTCTGACAATGCAGTGTTTTCTACAGGGTTCCCTTTCAAGAAATATGATTGCATTATATATTGAGATCAGGTATCAGGTAAACAAAACCTATATTGAATTACTTCCATAAAAATTAACATGAAATATCTAGATATGCTCTCATATCTCCACTTCTCAATAATTTCTGCACACTAATACTTTTGACAAATCTATTAAATTTACTTGAAATGAATAACAGAGATTCATTTAAAAATTAATAAATCATTCTAACTTTAAAAATACTCACACTGGCTTTGAATAAAGAAGGGCTGAGACAGGATAAGCTGTTGAACACATCTATGGTCATTTTAAAGTACTCCCAAGCAAAACGAGTTAGTTGGTGTGATGGTTAGTCTTATGTGTCAATTTGGCTAGGCTATGATACCAAGTTATTTAATCAAACATGAATCTAAGTGTTGCTGTGAAGCTATTTTCTAGATAAGGTTGACATTTCCAAATTTCTAATCATTTGACTTTAAGTAAAGGAGATTCCTCTCTATATTGTGGGTAAGCCTCATCCAATCAGCTGAAAGCCTTAGGAGCAAAAACTGAGGCTTCCTAGATAAGAATAAACTCCACCTCAAGACTGGAGCCTCAAAGCCTGTATGAATTTCCAGGATGCTGGCCTGCCCTACAGATTTCAAATCAAGACTTCAAGGTCAACTTTTGTTTAGTTTCCAGGCTGCTGGCCTGCCCTACAGATTTCAAATTTACTAGCCTTCATAATTGTGTGAGCCGATTTCTTAAAATCAATTTTCTGTGTGTGTGTGTTTTTTCTTATCTGAACCTGTATCTGTCTGTGTGTGTATGAGGGCTAGCAAGTTTGAAATCCATAGGGCAGGCTGGCAGGCTATATTTGTGCAAATACAGATACAGATAAGAAAGAGAGAGAGAATTCATTTTAAGAAATTGGCTCACACAGTTATAAGGGCTAGTAATTTGGAAATTTGTAGGGAGGCCATAAGCTGGAAACTAAGGCAAGAGTTGATTCTGGTGAGAGACAGAGAGAGAGAGACACAAATACAGATAATTGTGTGTTTTGTGAGTGTGTGTATAGACTGAGAATTTTTCAAATCTTTAAGTTCTGGTTTCCTCTGCTTAACTGTTCATTCTTGAATTTGTCATTCTCCTCCCACATTTTTCTATAAGCTGCAAGAAAAAAAAAAAAAGACTGCACAGTTTACACTTTTCTTAGAAATCTCCTCAGCTAAATATCAACATTCATCACTTAAAAATTGTACTTCCCACAAAACCATAGTATATAATTCAGCCAAGTTCCTGCCGATTTATAACAAGGATCGCCTTTCCTCTAGTGCTCAATAACATGTTTGCTGTTTTCTTCTAGCCCCTCATCATAAGCACATCACCCCACTTTCTGGTGCCAATATCTGTATTAGCTTTCTAAAGATGACCAAGATCTCCTAAGTTAATATCTGAAATATCCAGATATGGTAAAAGATCACTCATCATATGAAGAACCAGCAAAATCACAACTTAAATGAGAAAAGAAAATCAACTCATGCCAATACAGACATAACCTAGATGTTGAAGCTGAGAAAGACTAAAGCAGCCGCCATAAAATTGCTTCAATGAGTAATTATGAATTCCCTTGAAACAAAGGAATAAAAAAAAAAAAAAGAAAGAAAGAAAATCTTGGTAATCAAATAAAAGCAATAAAAAAGAACCAAATTGAAGTTATAAAATAGAAACATACACTAACAGAAATAGCAGTAATAACCAATTTCACTGGATGGGCTCAATAGCAGAAGCAGAGATAGATAGCAGGAGAGAATCAGTGAACATGAGGGCAGACCAGTATAATTTACCCAATCTGATAGAAGAAGAGAAAAAAATTAAACTGAAAGAAATATAATTAGATGCTAATAAACTTGTGGGACAATGAGAGGATAACCAAACCAAAACCAAACTTGTTGCTGTGGGGTCAATTCCAACTCATAGCAATCCTGTTGGACAGAGTAGAACTTCCCCATAGGGTTTCCCAGGAGGGCCTGGTGGATTTGAGCTGCTGACCTTTTGGTTAGCGGCCGTCGCTCTTTACCACTGCACCAATGAGAGAATATTTAACATTATTATCATAGGAGCCTCAGAAGAAGAGGAAACATTTTAAGGCTAAAAATGTATTACCAAATAATGGCTGAAACATTTCCTAATTTAGCAAAACACATAAATTTACAGATTCAGGAAGCTGAGTGAACCCCATATAGGATAAACAAATCATAATTACACTTTGGAAAATTAAAGACAAAGAAAAAAAAAATCTGAAAATAAGCTAGAGAGAAACGACACATTACCTACAGGGGAATACCAATTCTAATGTCTGCGAATAATTTATCTGAAACCGAGAAGGCTAAAGGGAAGTGTCACAGTATTTTTCAAAGGCTGAAAGAAAAGAACTGTCAACCACAAGTTCTGTATCTAGTGACACTATTTTTCAGGAAAGAAGGAGAAATAATGACATTCTTAGTCCAAGGAAAACTAAGAGAATTTGTCACTAATAGAACTACTATTTAAAAATGGCTACAGAAAGTTCCTGAAACAAAAAGGAAATGATAATAGAAGAAGGCACAGAACTTCAGAAAAGAACAAAGAAAAATGGAATAGGTAAAAATAGGTAAATAAAATAGACTATCCTCCTTATGAGTTTCTTAAATCATATTTGATGGTTTAGGCAAAAATTACAACCACGCCTCTTAAGCTGCTTAATTTGCACAGAGAAAATACCTGAGATAATTATGTTTAAAAATGGGGGGGAGTAAAGGCTAACAAATGGAAATAAAATGTAGGCTGTGATAAATTGTGTATGTAGCTTGTGATACCTAATGCAACAACTTAAAGAATGTAAAAAGTAATACACGGCAAAACAGTGTAAATAAAAGAACATGGAATTCTTAAAAATGTTCAAGCAACCCAGAGTAAATTAAGGAAAGAGAAACAGTGGAATGAGAAATAAAGGAAACAAAACAACAGAATTAAGCCCTAACATATCAATAATCACTTACAGGTAAGTGGTGTAAATACACTAAGTTAAAGACAAAGAGACTGACAGCATGTATATAAATATATGACCTTCCTATATGTTGTCTACAAGAAATTCACTTCAAACTCAGCAGCGAAGGTAGTTTGAAATAAAGGAACACACACACACGCACACACACACACAAAATCATTCTAGCATTATTAAAAAAAAAAAAAACCCAAGAAGGTATGATAATACCAGATGAAGTAGACTTCAGAACAAAGTAAATCACTAGGATCATTATATAATGATAAAAGGAACAATCCATCAAGAAGAAACATCAGTCCTAAATATGTATACACCAAAAAAAAAAAAAAAGTTTCAAAATACATAAAAGAAAAAAACAAAGCAAAAACCACTGATAGAGCTAAAAAGAGAAATACATGAGTCCACAAGTATAGCTGGGGACTTCCAACACCCCACTCTCAGTAATTGGTGGAACTACAAGACAAAAAGTTAGCAAAGACACAGAAGAATTGAGGACCATTGGGCAAAAAGATCTATACGACGATCCTCCCAGTAACAAGAGATTGCATGTATTCTTCAGGGCCCATGGACAATTTACCAAGATAAAACAGCCTGGTCCATAAACCAAACCTCAACAAATTTAAAAGAATGGAAATCATACAAAGTATGGTCTCTGAACACAATGAAATCAAATTAGACATTAATAACAAGAAGACAACTGGCAATCTACAGTCACTTGGTAATTAAACAACAGACTTCTAAATCAAACTGTCATTGAGGAAGTCTCAAAAAATAAGTAAACAAATAATACACAAAAATAAATGAAACTGCAAACAAAACATCAAAATGTGTGGGAGGCAGCAAAAGCAATGCTGAGAAAATAATTTATGTTATTTTAAAGTATCAGAATAAATGCACACACACAAATTAGTACAAGTAAAACAAGGGATATATAAGTAAGATTGGTGGCTTGTATCTATGTCAATCTCCTAGTTGTATATCAGCTATTATGAATGATGCTGCTATGAACGTCTGTGTACAAGTTTTTGAAAGGACACGTTATTAATTTTCAATACCCAATACCACTGGAATTTCTGAGTTATAGCATAACACTGAGCTTACATTTTTCAATAACTACCAAACTATTTCCAAAGCAAATGCACCATTTTATACACCTACCAACAATGCATGAAGGTTCCGATATTTCCACTTCCTTCCTAACACTTGTCCATATTTTCTATTACAGTAATTTAAATGACTTTGAAGTGGTATCTCATTCTGGTTTAGATTTACAGTTTCTTAATGACTAATTGTATTGAGCATCCTTTCCCGTGGTTATTAATCATTTATATATGTTTTTATGAGGAATGCCTAATGGAAACCCTGGTGGCGTAATGGTTAAGTGCTATAGCTGCTAACCAAGAGGTCAGCAGTTCAAATCCGCCAGGCACTCCTTGGAAACTCTATTGGGCAGTTCTACTCTGTCCTATAGGGTCGCTATGAGTCAGAATCGACTCGATGGCAGTGGGTTTTTGGTTTTGGGGGTCTACTGAAATACTCTGAAGACTTTTTATTGGTTTATGTGTCTTCTTTTTGATTTTTAAGAATTCTTTGTATATTCTGAATACTATTCCTTTATCAGATACACATTCTGTAAATATTTTCTTCCACTCTGTGAGGAGTCCTTTTTACTTTATTGATGGTGTTTTTTGAAGCACACAAGTTTTTCATTTTGATTAAATTTAATATATCTTTTTTTTTTTTTTTTTTTGTTGCTTGTGCTTTTGGTATCATATCTAAGAAACCACTGCCTA
Organism: Loxodonta africana; assembly: GCF_030014295.1. Taxonomy (NCBI): domain Eukaryota; kingdom Metazoa; phylum Chordata; class Mammalia; order Proboscidea; family Elephantidae; genus Loxodonta; species Loxodonta africana. The sequence continues at coordinate 8,767,949 of NC_087356.1, forward strand.
GTATTATTTTTTTTTAAAGAGTTTCTTTCCTTATTGAATTGTCTTGACCTTTGTGGAAAATCACTGACCATAAATCTAAGGCGTTTTTTCTTTCTTTCTTTCTTTTTTTCTGGGCTCCCAATTCTATTCCATTGATTTATATGTCTACCCTGTGCCAGGAACACCCAGTCTTGATTACTGAAGTTTTATCAAGAAAATAAACAGACAATCTATAGATTAGGAGAAGATTTTTGGAAACCATATATCAGATAAGGGTTAAATGTGCAGAATATATATTAAAAAAAAACTCTTACAATGTAACAAGTAGGCAAATACAATCAAATAAAAAATAAGCAAAGAATTTGAATAGACATTTCATCGAAGAGGATATACAAATGGCCAATGAACACATGAAAAGATGCTCAATGTCATAAGTCATCAGAGAAACGCAAGAGAAAACCACGGTGAGGTATCACTTCACAAAAATGGAAAACAACAGGAGTTGGTGAGATGTGGAGAAATTGGAACTCTCATCCACTTCTGGTAAAAAGCAATCCCAACGCATTGCCGTTGAGTAGATTCCGACTCATAGTGACCCTATAGCACAGTGTAGAACTGCCCCATAGCATTTGCTCTGCACTGCTGGTAGGATTGAAAATTGTACAACCTCTGTGGAGAACAGTTTGGTGATTCTTCAAAAAGTTAAACATAGAATTACCATGTGGTCCAGCAATTTCATTCCTAGGTATATACCCAGAAAGAATTGGAAAGCAGGAATAAAAACAGATGTTTGTACACCAATGTTCATTGCAGCACTATTCACAATAGCCAAAAAGTGGGAAAACCCTAAATGTCCGTTCACAAATGAATATTGTTGTTGTTAGGTGCCGTTGAGTCAGTTCTGACTCATAGCAACACTATAGGACAGAGTAGAACTGTCACATAGGGTTTCCTAGGCTGTAATCTTTACGAAAGCAGATTGCCAGGTCTTTTCTCTCATGGAGTGGTTGGTGGGTTTGAACTGCTGATCTTTCAGTTGCAGTCAAGCACTTAACCACATGCCACTAGGGCTCCTTAACAAGTGAATAGATAAGCAAAATGTGGTATATACATACAATGGAATATTACTCAGGTGTAAAGAAAGATGAAGTCCTGATACTTGCTACAACATGCACTAATCTTGAAAACATGCTGCGTAAAATAAATCAGTCACAAAAGGACAAACCTTGTATGATCCCACTTACATAAAATATCTAGAATAGGCAAGTGTATAAAGACTAAAATTTATTTGTAGTTACCAGGGGTGGGCAGGAAGGAGGGGGAAAGGAGGACACTGAGATTCTATTAAGGGTGATGGTATAACTGGGAGCTGGTAAGAGTGATGGTTGAATAACATGAACATAGCTAATATCACCGAACTATGTGTAGGAACGTTGTTGAAATGTCATATATTTTGTAACATATTTCTACCAAATAATACTAAAAAAAAAAAAAAAGATAGTGGCCAGTGACCCATAGCTCATTATACCCTGTTTTAGAAGATAGGAGCCCTGGTGGGGCAGTGGTTAAAGAGCTTGGCTGCTAACCAAAAGCTTGGCATTGGAACTCATCAGCTGCTCCATGGGAGAAAGACATGGCAGTCTGCTTCTGTAAAGATTAATCCGTTGCCATCAAGTTGATTCTGACTCATAGTGATCCTATAGGACAGAGTAGAACTGCCCCATAGGGTTTGCAAAGAGTGGCTGGAGGATTCAAGCTGCCAATGTTTTTGTTAGGAACCGTAGCTCTTAACCACTGCTCCATTAGCCTTGGACATCCTATAGGATAGTTCTGCTCTGTCTTAGAGGGTTGCTATAAGTCATAATCGACTCAATGGCAATGGGTTTCAATGGATTATTTTACCTTTTACGTCCATGTATTTAAACCATTTCAAATAAATTGTAATGCATTATGTAAAGCAGGAAGTCAAAGCTTTTTTAATACAGCACCATTTATTTGTACCAGATATGAATAGCCTTTCCTTCCAAAAGAAGCTCTACAAATGGCTATATGAAAATATCATCCAAAGACTTGTCCCACATCATTAAAAAAAATTTAGACACCACAAAATGCATATTAAAGCCATCATGTGTCATGACCATACACCTCCCAGAATAGATAAAATTAAAAATGACGCCGTGGATATAGAGTGCCTACATATCTTGGATGAATGTAAAATGGTGCAACCATGTTGAAAAAACAGTCTGGCAGCTTCAACACCATTAAACGGATCTCCAGTCTATGTCCTGCCAATTCCAGTCTTCGGTATACGGTATACCTAAGAGAAATCGGTCAGCATTTACAGAGTAAGCAGTAAAAATGACTAAAAAAGATTTGTATAAGAATGTTCACAATTTCCAAAAGCTGGACACAACCTAAACGTCCTTCAACGGAGGAATGAACAAATTACTGTGTATTCATATGATGGAATAGTATGCAACAATAAAAAAGAAAAAAATATGCCAACATAAACAACAACGTGGATGGAGCTTAGAAAGCATTACGTTGGACTAAAGAAGGCAGACGTAAAGAGGATACAGCATATGCCTCCATTTATAAGAAATTAAACAAGAAGTACAGCTGTAGTTGCTATGTTTGAAAGGGTTGGTACTGAAAGGAAAAGTGTATGGGAGAATCTTATGTTGTGAATAAAATGTGCTAAATATTTGTTTGGGAGCCCTGGTAGTATAATGGTTAAGAGCTTGGCTGCTAACCAAAAGGTCGGCAGTTCAAATCCACTAGCCTCTTCTTGGAAACCCTATGGGACAGTTCAATTCTGTCCTATAGGGTTGCTATGAGTCGGAATCGATTCGACAGCAATGGGTTATGGGTTAAATATTTGTTTGGACGGTGGTTAATGGATATAACATTATGTACAACGCTATCAAGCTTCATACTTAATGTTTGTGTCTTTTAATGAATGCAGATTACTTATCAATTTACCAAAGATGGCATCAATGTGAGAGGAGCGGTAGAAGCATTGTTGATAGGTTGTCAATCCAACAAATAACGAATGAAAAATATATGCCGTTTTATCTACTTTTTAGAAAAAAGGGATTGTTTTATGTTGAAATTTACATTATTTGTTTACACATTCATTAATTAACTTAAATATTTATTTAACACTTGCCATGTGCCAGGTGAATTTTTACTACCTGGAGTAAGTAGTTACAACAAATGCTTTTGAAAATTCTAAGTGTTTAAGGATTCTATTTATTAACTCACTCTAAAATTATAGCTCTTCAATTTAGCACTTTCCCTGTCTTTTTTTTTTTTTTTAATGCTTAAGTAAATACCTTTTGTTAAACTTTCTTGATACATATTCCAGATTTAAGGAATATAACATCCCAAAGGTTTCTATTCCCAACATGTTATTATATGGTCTCTACGAAGAACTTCAAATCCTTTGTCATTTTTCCTTGTTTTTTTTTCTTCCACTTGCTTCATTTTAGCCTTAAGTCAGTATTCCTCTCTTTCTGATTCAGTGTCATTTATTGTTCCATTTTTATCTCACCATCTTCATGGCTTTGGATATTATTGGATGTCTCACCTTTGCTTTATCATAGAAACAATATTTACACACAGAGAGGAATATAAATTATAGGAGACATAGAATAACTCAGGATCACAATCTAATCCATTTCCTCAAGTTGTTGGGTAACGTTTTTATATTGTTATAAACAATAGAATACTAAAATAACATTGTTGAAAAATATGGGACTTATTCATCAGTAAAGGACTGATGAAACCATCTTTTGGTGCTTATTACTTTTTTCCTGTGTTGCTTTATTTGATAAGCCCTGGTGGCGTAGTGGTTAAGTGCTATGGCTGCTAACCAAAGGGTCTACAGTTCAAATTCACCAGGTGCTCCTTGGAAATTCTATGAGGCAGTGCTACTGTGTCCTATGGGGTCACTATGAGTGGGAATCAACTCGATGGCAACGGGGTTGGTTTGGTTCATCAGTAAAGGACTGACGAAACCATCTTTCCTTCTGGTGCTTATTACTTTTTTTCCTTTGTCGCTTTCTTTGACAGATTAGTATATAGTTCAGAAAAACAAGACAAAACATATGATTCATCTCAAGTCCGAAGCTCCATTTGAATGGCATTTTATTTACATTAGCATTCTTAATTACTTAATAACCAATCAGATATGGTTCACTGGGGGTAAGTGTAGAAACATGCTGTCTGAAAGATGTAGTTTAATTAGTATACGCCTAAAAACATGTCCCTCATGACCATTGGATGTAATCATTATTTTATGTATTTAACTGAAGTTCATATTTACTCAGCAGACTAGGGAACAGCTTTTTTAGTTTTCAAAGCTGTTCAATAGAGCATAGTTTTTAGTTAGATATTTAAAGGAGCTCACAGAATCTTATCAAAAACAGGTTACCTTTAAAAAATATAGCCATCATTCCAATCAAGCAGTTACATTAAAAAAAATTATACTTAAAGTATTAACATCATATCCATAAAACAGGAAAGGAGGAATAAATACAGGAAGAAGCTCATTGTAATTTCACCCTTAATAACATAGGTGTAGGAGGCTCACATTCTTCTGAATCACTGAGATTATTTAGATATTTTTTCTCTTGATTAATGATTTTGAAAATGACCTCATTTCAAGGGTAACTGGTGATTTCTGTTTTTCCTCCTACTGCTTACTCATTAACAATGACCAAATTAGATATGCTCTGCTTCCAGAAAACACACTGTACAAAAACCTGAGCTTATGGCCTAGGTAAGGACAAAGCGTGTTTCTCCTTCCAACTAGAGTCTTTTCCCAATGGTTATATTTTCCATGGATTAACTCAACTTCTGAGAAGCAGTACATTTCGTAACACGGCAGGCCAGTGAGGGTTCCAATGTTATAATTAATATATTCAAGAAAAGTAGTTTGCAATGCTTTCAAACAACCCATAATAGATTATATTATGAGCAAGAACCATTATGTAGAAGTTTCTAATATGACTTCCTGAATTCACAGATCGCTCATTGTTCATGGTTTTGATTCAAATGGGAATTATATATTCACCAGAACAGATGTCTCCTGGTTACTTCACTTAGTTTATGTTCAGGAATCAGTCAATAACTCAGCATTTGATTCTAGAATTCTTAGTCTTCTTGTTTCCTGGAAGATGCTTGCTTACTCATATGATCTCTTTTTTACAGTAATGCACTTTCAGCACTGCACAGACAATTGTTGTCTCCCATTTGAGGTCCTAATAGAAATGATAATAATAGTAACTATTGATATTAGAAAGAACCCTGGCGGTACAATGGTTAAACACTCACTGATAACAGAAAGTTTGGAGGTTCAAATCCACCAGCAGCTCTGCTGGAGAAAAGATCTGGTGATCTGCTCCCATAAAGATTACAGCCAAGGAAACCCTGTAGGGCAGTTCTTCTCTGTCCTATAGGGTGGCTATGAGTCAGAATTGACTCCATGGCACACAACAACTTTGACGTTATTAGAGTTACTATATCGGTCAGGAGCCCTGGTGGTGCAATGATTAAGAGCTCAGCTGTTAACCAAAAGATCCGTAGTCCAAATCCACCAGCTACTCTTTGGAAATTCTATGGGGCAGTTCTACTCTGTCCTATAGGATCACTATAAGTTGCAATTGACTCGATGGCAATGGGCTTTATTTAGTTTTTTATATCAGACATATTGCTGTAAATATTATTTTAGACCTTATTATGTGCCAATCGTTTTTAATGCTTTAACTTGTTTACTTCTCATGTTTACCTACTAACTTAGAGATTATTATTCCCATTTTATAGATGAGGAAATTAAGGTACAGAAAAATTTAATACTTGGCCCCCACGTGTCTGTCATTTTTTCTACTCTGGGGGTTTGTGTGTCACTGTGATGCTGAAAGCTATGCCACCAGAATTCAGATACCAGCAGGGTCACCCATGGAGGACAGGTTTCAGCTGAGCTTCCAGACTAAGATAGACTAGGAAGAAGGACCTGGGGGTCTACTTTTGAAAAGAATTAACCTGTGAAAACCTTACGAATAGCAGAGAAACATTGTCTGATATAGTGCCAGAAGAGGAGTCCCTCAGGTTGGAAGGCACTAAAAACACAACGGGGTAAGAGCTGCCTCCTCAAAGTAGAGCTGACCTTAATGACATGGATGACATTAAGCTTTCAGGACCTTCATTTGCTGATGTGGCATGACTCAAAGTGAGAAGAAACAGTTGCAAACACCCATTAATAATCGGAACCTGAAATGTACGAAGTTTGAATCTAGGAAAATTGTAAATTGTTAAAAATGAAAGGGAACACATAAAGATCGATATCCTAGGCACTACTGAGCTGAAATGGACTGACACCTGTCATTTTGAATTGGACAATCCTATGGGCTGCTACATCAGGAATAACAACCTGAAAAGGAATGGTGTTGCATTCATCATGAAAAAGAACATTCTAAGATCTATCCTGAAGTACATTGCTGTCAGTGATAGGATAATATCCACACACCTACAAGGAAGACCAGTTAATATGACTATTATTCAAATTTACACACCAATCACTAAGGTCAAAGATGAAAAAATAGAAAATTTTTCCCAACTTCTGCAGTCTGAAATGGATGGAACACACAATCAGGATGCACTGATAATCACTGGTAATTGGAATGCAAAAGTTGGAAACAAAGAAGGATTCATAGTTAGAAAATACGGCCTTGGTGATAGAAACAATGCCAGAGATCACATGATTGAATTTTGCAAGACCAACGACTTCTTCATTGCAAATACCTTTTTTCACCAACATAACCAGCAACTATACTCATCCTCACCAGATGGAATACACAGGAATCAAATTGACTACATCTGTGGAGAGAGATGATAGAAAAGTTCAATATCATCAGTTAGAACAAGGCCAGGGGACAACTGCAGATCAGGCCATCAATTACTTATATGCAATTTCAACTCCTTGGTCATGGCAGAGCATCAAAGCCACTGCTTGCTGCCTCGAATATGAATGCTAAAGGAAAGATCGAGAGTACTAAAGCAGGGACATGTAAATAACTAAGAATAAATCAAATGCCTACTTTCTACTTTCCAGGGTGTGGGGAGAGGGTGTACATTTCCTTGCCTATCATGAAGTCAAACTTCACCATGGAGTTTCTCCCAGTCAAGAAATGGATTTGGATTCTGGGCAGCCAAAGAGAACAAACTCTCTGTAGTAATTATAGTTAAGTAATTCTCCCAGTTAGGAATTAGTAAGGTCACTTATCCAATGAGGTGCTTTCTGATATAAGCTGGTTCTTTGAAAGAGCTGCTCCCAGTTTAGCAAAAAGCATTAAAATATTTTGAGCGAAGTACAAATGAAATTTAGTAGCACCATGATGTTTATAAAAACTTAAAAAAATCAGAGATAATTAATGGTTATAACAAAGGACAAACTAATTTGAAATATCGAAGCAGATAGTCCAAATTTAGGTGACTTGACATTATATTTGTGAGTTTAGATGATACGTATAAGTAGGTCACTCCAGTTAATGCAGTAATCTACCCTTTATGAAAACTTTGGATGAACTAAGAGAGATAGAAAAGTATTCTACCGAGACCAGACTATTTTGGGCTTTTTGATGCCTCACATGTGGTCTTAAGAATGAACAACGAAGACATTAGAAAATATTCTGAAGTGAATCATTGTTTGATTTTCTTTTGAGGAACAAAAGAACAGAGCACAGCTCTATAGGCAAGAGCAGAGTTTTACCTTGAAGAGAATTGAATTTTCCTCTGTCAACCTTTCTTGGCTAGGAAATGAGGGCATTGGAAAGAGGACTTTGGATTTCCAGGAGGGAAAGTTTTCTTTTATTTCTAGGGTAGTGGGGGGAAATTGGTGCAGAAATGATAGTATAGAGTAACCTGTAGCTTTTTTTTTTTTTTTTTTTTTGGCTTTATTGAGGTATAATTGACACAATTAATGCCACTTATTCAAAGCAGACAATTTGACAAATTTTGACATATGTGTACAGCCATGAAAACATCTCCGCAATTAAGATAATAAACATATCCATCATCCTACATGCTTTCCCATGTTCCTCTCTAACCTCTTCTTACTTCCTCACCGCTCATTTCTGTCCACGTGTAACCACTGCCGTAATTTCTGTCCAAATATATTATATCTTCTTGAGTTTTATATAAATGTAGTGATATAACATGTACTCCTTTTTGTCTGGATTTTTATCATTCAGAATAATTTTCTGTAGATTTTATCCATTTTCTTGTGTGTATAAATACAATATTTTACTCTTTTATTGCTGAGGAGTATTATATTTCATGAACGTACCACAATTTGTTTATTAATTTATCTGTTTATAGACATTTGGGTGTTTCCTTTTTTTTTTTTTTGGCTACAGCAAATAAAGCTACTATGAACATTCATTTACAGGAAGCATCAAAGGAAGATGGAAGGAATACACAGAATCTCTACACCAAAAAGAATTGATAGCATTCAACCATTTCAGAGGGTAGCATAGGATCGAGAACCAACGGTACTGAAGGAAGAAGTCTAAGCTGCACTGAAGGCATTGGCAAAAATAAAGCTCCAGGAATTGACAGAATACCAACTGAGATGTTTCAACCAACAGATGCAGAGCTGCAAGTGCTCACTTGTCTCTGCTAAGAAATTTGGAGGATGGCCGGCTGGCCAACTGACTGAAAGAGATCTATAGTTGTACCCATCCCAAAGAAAGATGATCCAACAGAATGCAGAAATTATCAAACAATATCAGTAATATCACACTCAAGTAAAATTTTAGAGAAGATAATTCAAAAGCAGTTGCAACAATGCATCGAAAAGGAACTGCCAGAAATTCAAGATGGATTCATCCATTTCTGCAAGGAATCTAGTTCCCTTGATTGGGGAATAGGATTAGAAACCAAGATCTGGATGGTTGGTGTGTTCATTGCTACTGAGGTGCTATTGCTTCTAGTTACGCTCAGCTGAAAGAACAAGGAAATACATGTATATATGTTAACCCTGGTGGCGTAGTGGTTAAGTGCAACGGCTGCTAACCAAAGGGTTAGCAGTTCGAATCCTCCAGGTGCTCCTTGGAAACTCTATGGGGCAGTTCTACTCTGTCCTATAGGGCTGCTATGAGTTGGAATTGACTCGACGGCAGTGGATTTGGTTTTTTTTTTTTTTGGTATACTAACTCAAGTACACATACATAATCATTTTCGTATTTATCTATCTGTGTTATGTTAAGCTGGATGTGAGTCTATACTGAGGACTTTGGCTCTAAATCAGTACCCACTTGATTTATTCTAGCCTTCTCTTTTTGCTTATTATCTATAGCCTCCCTCTATTAAAGGTGAGAAGACTAGTCCCCACCGTCTAGCATCCATTCTCTTATTTAATCAATCTCATCATTCACGTACATCAGTTTCAGAATAGCTAACCTGTACTACCATGAGAAACAACTTCACCAATTAGAGTGCAGTGTTATGGACAGCTCAACACCTTTTCTCCCATCCCTTTTCATGAGGTTATGTCATGTATTTGTAATAAAGTTAAATTATTTTGTCACAGTCTCTATAAGATTCTGGGATTCTCTGAACTCCTGCTTGATTTTTTTTTTTTCATTTGCATGTATTAAGTTTCACTGTTTGTGCAGTAAAATTCTGTAGGTTTTGATCAATATAGTATCATTATCGTACTGTACCGTATCAAATAATCTGTATCGTTGGTCCATCGAATCAGCATCAATTCTACACAGTCTCCTCCAGAAACTGGAAGAAGCAAGACACTTCCTAATTTATTTTATGAGACATTACTACCCTAATATCAAAACCAAAGGCCAAACAAAAAAGAATATTATGGACCAGTATTTGGTAGAATTCTTCAGTGAAATATCTGGGACTGGAGTGTTTAAATTAAGAATTAAAAATTCAATTTCCTTACTGTTATAGGGCTATTCAAATTATCCGTTTCATATTGGCTGAGTTGCAGTTTGTGTGTTTCAAGAAATTGGTCCATCTCATCTAAATTTTCAGATTTATGTGTGTGGAGTTGTTCATTGTGTTTCCTTATTATCTTTTTTTGTTTCTTCAAAGTCTGCAGAAATATCCCATTTCATTTCTGATATTGATAATTTGTGTCTTCTCTTTTTTCTTTGACAGGCTAGTTGAGATTATCAGTTTATTAGTCTTTTCAAAGAATCAGTTCTTTGTTTCACTGATTTTTCTCTATTGTTTTGGTTGTTCCAATTTCACTCATTTCTGCTTTTACTTTCATAATTTCCTTCCTTTTACTTGCTTTTAGTTTATTTTGCTCTTTTTTATCCTAGGTTCTGGAAGTTGAAGTTTAGATTACTGATGTGAAATTTTTCCTTGTTTTTGATGTATGCATGTATTACTATAAATTTTAATCTCTGCACAACTTTAGTAATTTTGATACATTGTATTTTCATTTACATTCAGTTCTATGTATTTTTTATCTTCCTTGAGATTTCCTCTTTGACTTACTGATCATATAGAAGTGTGATGTTCAGTTTCACAGTGCTTTGATTTTTTTTTTGTTACCTGTTATTAATTTTTAGTTTGATTATATTGTGGAATTAGAACACATTCTGTATGATTTCAATTTTTTTCGAATTTGTCGAAGTTTGCTTTATAGCCCAGGATATTGACTAATTGGGCATATGTTCTGCCAGCACTTGAAAACAGTATACATTTTGCTATTGTTAGGTGAACTGTCCTATAAATGTTTAATAGATCTTGTTGGTTAATAGTGTTGCTCAGTTCTTCCATAACCTTTCTGATTTTTTATCTAGTTGTTCTATCAGATTTTGAAAAAGGGGTGTTGAAATCTCCAATTATAATTGTGGATTTTCCTATCTCTTCCTTCAGTTTTATCAGTTTTTGCCTCACATATTTTGCAGCTGTTTTGTTTGGTATACACATTTTCAGATTTCTATATTTTTTTGAGACATTGACCATTTGATCACTATTTAATGGTCTAATCTGTCTCTGGCCATTTTCTTTGCTCTTAAGACTACTTTTCTGACATTAATAAAGTCACTCCTGCCTTCCTTTGATTAATGTTTGCATGCTGTATCTTTTTTCCTTCCTTTAATCTTCAATCTGCTTATTTTGTGATATTGAGATGAATTTCTTGTAAATAGCACGTAGTTGGGTCATGTTTCTGTTTTGTTTTTAATTCATTATGTCAATATCTGTCTCTTAATTTAAATATTTAAATCATTGGTAATTAATATAGCAACTGATGTATTAGGGCTTCTCTCTGCCATTTCAATTTTAGTTTTCTCTTTGTGCTCTCTGCTTTTTATTTCTCTGTTTACTTTTGCTTTATTTTCTATGGGTTACTTGAACATCATTTAAACTTAATTTTATTTATTTGTATAGATTTTTAAATGATTGCTCTAGATATTACCTCATATTCATAACTTATAACAAACTACTGGTGTCATCATTTTGCCAGTTCAAATGAAGTATAGAGAGCTCTCTTTTCTACGCATCAAATTACCTTCCCCCATTTACAATATAATTGTTTTAAATATTCCCTCTACATACATTTAGAACCATATCAGCAGTGTTATAATTTTTGCAGAACTGTCACACATAACTTAGAAAACTCAAAAAAAGAAAACTATATAGTATTTACCCATATTTCTTTCTTCCTGTATTACTTCCTCCTTCCTGACAGTCCATCATTCCCTTTCTTTTTAGAGAACTGCTTTAGACATTTTTTAGAGTAGGTCTGCTGGTGAGTTCTCTTAGTTTTCATTTATCTTAGAATGTCTTACTTTCTCCTTTATTCTGAAGAGTATATTCACTTGGTATAGAATTCTGGGTTGATCTTTTTCTTAAGGATGTGAGAAGTATTGTACCTCTTCTTTCTGATCTCTATGGTTTCTGATGGGAAATCCCCTGTCATTTGAATTGTTTTTACCTTTACAAATAAGGTGCCATTTTTCTGTGTGCAAGATTTTTTTCTTTGTCTTTAGTTTTCAGAATTTTTATATTTGTATGTATTTATGTGGATTTTTTTTCTTAGTTTCTTTATCCCGTTTGAGTTTCTCTCAGCTTCAGAATCTTTAGATTTATATCTCTTGCCAAATTTGGGAAGTTCTGAGCCATTATTTCTTTGAATATTTTTTTCTGTTCACCTTCTTTCTCCTCTTGTTCTGGGATTTGCTGACAGAAACATTAGACATTTTGTTATTTTCCACAGGTCCATGAGGCCAAGCTCCTTTTCTTTTCAGTCAGTTTTCTCCATGTTGTTCAGATTGGGTAATTTCTATTGTTCTATCTTCCAGTTCACTGATTCTTTTTTTCTGTTCCTTTATTCTGCTGTCAAGATCATTCACTGAGCTTTCCATTTCAGTAACCAAGTTTTTCAGATTCTATTTAAATCAAAACTGATTTGATTATTTTAATCTTCTATTCCTTCACTGAGAATTTTTATTCTTTTTCTGAGCTTTCAGTTTTCTCGCTTATTTCAAGCTTGTTTGTAATTGTACATGAAGCATTTTTATTATGGTAATTTTAAAATCTTTGAAAGATAATTTTAACATCTATGTTATTACGGTGTTGACATCTGTTTACTGACTTTTTTCTTTCAGTTAGAGGGAAATACTCTTCTTACTGATTCTTTGTATGACAAATTATTTTTGATGAAAACCTGGGCATTTTAATGTTAGGAGACTCTGGATCTTGTTTAAACCTTTCATTTTAACTAGCTTCCTCTGATACCACTTCATCAGGAGAAGGGAAATGCTGCCTCATTACTGCAGGTAGAGGTAGAAATTTAGGTTTCTCGTTCAGCCTTCGTTGGCACCTAGGGTAGGGGGTCCTCATTACTGCTGGTGTGTGTGTGGAAGTGAAAGAGTACAATTTCTGACTCTTCATTTGTTCTCCACTGAAAACATGGGGTCAGCAGCAGTGAAAGTCCTGGCTCCCTACTTGGACCTTTCTGAAACTACCCCAGTGGAGGTGTTGGGAAGCCTTGATAAAATCTTGTGACTGAAGAAATCTAGGCACCTACTCAGTCTTCATGGATGAGAGTGGGTTGGGGCCATGGTTTTTTCTGCGGTGTTTTGCCAGAATACAGTGATTTTTGCCTAAATGTTTTCTGTTATTCTAGGCTGTCCCGTTCCTTGGCCAGAGAAAACAAAGATTTCTTGAGGCTTTTTGTGTCTGTGCCCACTGATGTTTCTGGGTTGCTGGCTTCATCAGTTCCAAATTTGTTATATAGGAGGGAAAAAGAAAACCCAGGGAATTCACTTGTTCCACTGGTTGTGGGGAACCTACACAGTCTGCCTTCTTTCTCAAACTTCAGTGTTTTTATGTTTGTTTAATGTATAGTATACAAGGTTTTTCATTATATTTAGTGGAAGGAATACAGAAAAGTACATCTCTTCCATGCTCTTGGAAGTGGGATTCCTATATTCACTTGAATTTGTCAAATTCATTGAGAAATGGGTTCACTTTTGTTTTTGAAATATATGAACAGAAGGCCAAGAATACACTTTGGGGCTTTCCCTTATCCAGTCTTCTCATTTAGGAACCCTAAGCTTTAGCATCTTTGCAATGTACATGAAGTATTGCTGTTTATGCCTTTTAACTCTCTTTGGTCATTGTTTCAGAGTGGTTATTCTCCTGTTTTCAAAACAATCCCTTCTACTTGTTCCCTAGATAGAAACAAGACTTGGTGGATTTTTTTTTCTTCTGGTAACATTATTCTTCATAACTTTGCTCTTCTAAAGTCTTTCAGGTCATCAGCAAGTCTATGTTCTTTCTGTGTGGGCTCTAGGGAATGTCCTTCCTTGCCCCATTCAACTTCTGTAGCTCTAGACATTTCTCGACATTGCTTGGCTTTTAAACAGAATCTCACATGATTTCTTCTCCCTGTCTGTGTCTTTGTGTGTCTGTACTCCCATTTATAAGACACCAACAAAAGGAATTAGGTTTAGGACTCACCCTATTCTTTATGACTCATTAATATAGCCAAAGAAAAACCCTATTTCCAAACAAGATAATATTCACAGATACAGTGGTTAGGACTTCAACGTATCTTTTTGGAGCCCTGGTGGCACTGGTTAAGAACCATAGCTGCTAACCAAAAGGTCACAGTTCAAATCCACCATTCACTCCGTGGAAATCCTATGATTCAATCCGTAACACAAAAACAAACAAAAAAAACCAAGGGGAATAAAAATCTTATTTTACATTTTAAAAATTAACAAATAAAATGAATCATTATTAGAAAGACCCCAAACTCTGTGGATTACTTTATTAAAATTAAAAATTAAAAAAGACCCTGTAATTGGTAATCAGATTTTCCAAAAGAAATACCATTGTAAAAGGTTACCCTGATTAAGAGCATAATGTCCAGTTTTAACTCTGGACAGATTATAAAATGTATGAAAGAAATTTTAGATTATTGACTGAACCAAAAATATCTTTTAGACTAAATTAGACTAGATTTTGAAAATATATGACAAAATAAAATGATATTAATATGAACAGTGGTAGGATATCAGAGTAAAATTTCATGTATAGCTATGGAGTTCCAAAGGCAAGCTGGGCCTTTGGAATCATGATTTTCTAGGATGAAGTATTCCTGAAAAGTTTTCTGTAGAGACCATGAGAAAAGAGTACTTAGCAAGTATAAAAAAGGAGCAACAGTATCTCCAGGTGTGGGCGCAGGGTCACTGGGGAGACATCTGGGAGAGGGGCAGTACAACTTGGGCAAAGGCCACTTACAGGTTTATGTATCAGAGCCCTTCAGGAAGCCACAGGCCAAGCCATGATTTTTATGTCTGTAAAATCAGCACTATAGGACATAAGTAGGCATAAGAATAAAATAACTGTCTTCTAACAAACTGTTACCATGGGACAGACATTGTAAAAAGAGAAATGCAGAGCATGTTACTTCCTTTACTTTTTACAGCATGGCTATGAGTTAGGCAACATTCTCATCTCCCGTTACAGGTGTTGTGGAGCTGTGATCTAGAGAACTTAAATGACTTGCCTAAGGTCACATCACTAACAAGGGTCAGAGCAGATCCTAAACCAGAGCTTTGTTGTTAGGTGCCATTGAGTCAGTTTCAACTCATAGCGACCCTGTGTAAAACAGGATGAAACACTGCCACGTTCCTGAACCACCCTCACGACTGTTGCTATGTTTGAGCCCATTGTTACAGCCACTGTATCAATCCATCTTGTTGAGGGTCTTCCTCTTTTTCATTGACCCTCTTCTTTACCAACCATAATGTCCTTTTCCAGGGGCTGATCCCTCCTGATAACATGTTCAAAGTATGTGAGATGTAGGCTCGCCATCCTTTCTTCTGGCTCTAATTCTTCCAAAGCTGGAGCTTTTAAACATGACACTATACTGATTGATTTGTACCGAGGACAAAATGTTTCATGTGTGATGACTGATGATTCCTCCTAAAGATGTTACCTGTGCATGTTGTTTCCTTTGTAAAGATTGTTCTTCCGGTGTGTGTTTGTCTGGCAACTTCCTACTAGTCTTTTGAAAACATACCTGTTGCCACTTGGGCAGTTTTTGTGTTTTTTTTCCGATTTACCATGTGTTTTCTCCCCACCTTCCATTTTTGGTATTGAAATCACAGTTTAAACCTGGCACCATTTTTAAAAGCTCCTCTCCTTTCACTGTCCCCTTGCCAGATTCCAAGCTTCAAGAAGAGATGGTTTCTCTGTGTTTGTAATCATACCAGATCTTAGCATGATGGTCAGAGAGAGCAAACCACAAATCAATTTCTTTGATTAAATAAATAATTATTTGTGGAACTGGTAATGCACCTAAAGTATAGGTAAGCTTTCTGTCTCAAGCTGATTCAGATACTAAGGCTGGTTCTATTTGCTCTCAGAATCTCCATATAAAGGAAATATGTAGCCAAAAAATGTGGAATTCCTAAGAGTGACAGAACTGAAGGAATCTTAAGGTGCCCGTGTATTTCATTCCTTTTTTTTTTTTCTTTCTTTTTTTACTCTGAGATGAGAGCAGGATAATTACACAAGGCTCAACCATAAGAATTTTTTTTTTTTTTACAGTGTTTAAAAGTTTTGAAGAATGGAAGATAATTTTAAAATTCTTACGAACATCTATTTGCCCACCTGTTAGTCTAAGTGGCTTCCACCCAAAGAGTTGAGATTATTTCAAGGAAACTTGCTGAAGATGTGTTCTAACAATTTTTACAATTTCAGACAAACTAAGAGATTTTTCCAAAATACCTGCACTATTTTCTTGCTTCACTACTGGATTATTGGTGTTTTGTTTCGTCTTTTCCCCTACTATCAACTTGGAACCCTGGTGGCACAGTGGTTAAGAGCTCGGCTGCTAACCAAAAGGTCAGCAGTTTGAATCCACCAGCTGCTCATTGGCAACCCTTTGGGGCAGTCCTACTCTGTCCTACAGGGCCACTGAGTCGGAATTGACTCAATGACAGTGAATGTGGTTGGGTACTATCAACTTATAATTTTAATTTTTAACCGAGATTTATTTTCCATAAAATTGCAAAGGTTTGTTACAGTGTGAAGTTCTCAACGTGAGCTTTTAAATCATTTACTATAGAGTCTGAGATGTCTTCCATTTACATGGCTATCTCCCTAAATGATGAACTCTGTAGATGACAATCACAAGCTGTCAGTTCCCTTTATCTTTGTTATATAGTAGGCTTCCTATATCAAGGAAACAGTAGGTACTAACTACTTCTGAAGGGTTTTTCAGTTTAGGATCATTGTATATAGTGGCTTAAATTGTATTAGTTGTGTACCATTATGCAGTTACCTCCAAAAAATCTACAAAACATTTGAATGCAAGGGTGGAGATGGAGGAGAGAGTCACACATGGGTGGATTATCCAATAGGCAAGGTAAGCATGATGCTTACCTTGTTTGCCAGACCATCTGTAGTAAACAATTTCACATTTTTTCAGCACATCAAAAACTCTGCTTCTAGATATGGCTGCCATCTCTCTCTCTCCTAAGCCCACAGGACCTTCCTATAGAATCAAAAACCCTTTTCAAATTTGCGATCCCTGACAGGGGCAGATGATCCAGTAAGCAAGGTAAGCATGGGCTTACTTGTGCTTACATATTAATCTTCAGTGAACAATTTCACATGGGCTTTACCACACCTAATGGATCACTGCAAATGGGAGAATGGCCTTTGCCAAGATTGTTCTCTTAAATTCCTGGATTTATTTTGGGGATTCTAATGATCGTGGCCCATTTTTTGACTCCGGCTTTACCTACTGAGCCCTTCTCTGGGAATAAGACATATTTACCTTTCAGGCATGGCTAACCAGAATAGGAATTGTGCCTCCTACCTTCCTTTGCAGCTAGGTGTGGAAAAGTTTATAACTTCTGGTAGAAATACTCTGAGTCAGCTCTTGGGAATCTTCCTTTGAAAGGTGTCTATGTCGCTCTTTTGGTCTTTTCTTGAGCTCTTACACCATGTTGCTTTTTGAAATGCAGATCCCCCACCATCTTGGGACACAGAGTTAAGGCCAGATAGGGTGGAACCACAAAGTAGAAAAACTTGGAGTCTCAGACACGAGTCCATGACCACCATCTCAAACATTTACGAGAGAGAAATGAATATTTATTTTGCTTTGGGCTTTTTATCTATCACAGACAAATACATTGGTAGCTAATACAACATTGCTGTTCTTTATTTGCAGCCCTATTTCAGTAAAAGATACCATGCTTTCCACAGCCTTAAAGGAACACAGATGGGCATTAATCTCCCTGACTTAGTGTAGTTTAGTACCCATCAGCGAGACCTTAAAGTGCAATAAGTGAAGTGCTGATAATTTAAGCTCCATAAAGACTGTTTCTTTTCCTTCTTTATTTTTAAAGATTTTGAGTTTTGCTGATACTATTGGTTAAGAACTGAAATATGTTTAATGGGGATGGAAAATAGAATTCTGGGAGAAGAAACTGAGAGGCATTCTTATGCAGCTCCCAGTTCAAATTGTTGAGCAGACCTCTGTTCCCTGGTCTCCTGGAGTGCTTTTAGTCCCTTTGTCCAGCAGGATGCCACATTCAGCATTTCTGCCCTGCTTCTGGTCCATGGAGATATTTATCTCACACTTAACCCAAGAAATTCTTTTTAAAATAAATGTATACATACATATAAAACTAAAAACCAAACGCATTGCCCCTGAGTCGATTCTGACTCATAGTGACCCTATAGGACAGAGTAGAACTACCCCATAGAGTTTCCAAGGAGCACCTGGTAGATTTCAACTGCCAACCTTTTGGTTAGCAGCCTTAGTTCTTAACCACTATACCACCAGGGTTCCCCCCCCCCCAAATATATATATACACTATTTAAGAAAAGAATTTTTTTCAAAATATGCATTCTTTGTGTTATTTTTAACCAGAAGCTGCACTGTCATTTGGTGTGCGTTTTTTACTTTGTATGTCCAAACCTGTTACTTAATTTGTACAATCAGGGAACTAACAAACTTCAAAGAGTTGTAAGATCAAAGCAGTGTTTTTACAAATAGTAGGTACTCTCTTTCAGATACTTGCTCATATGCCTGCTCTAAAACGTTCCCCAAACCCCTCTTACAATGAATGTGTTTCCCTTTCCTACACTCCTATCCTTTTACTATGCTTCGTTTAAATTCGTAGCGCTTATTACCATCAAACATGTGGTATATTTTATAAGCGTATGCTTATTTTTAATTATTCTGTTCACTGCTGTGTCTCTAATACCTAGAATAATGTCTGGCACATAGTAGATACTAAATGAATATTCATCGATTGAGCAATGAATGAATTAAATACTTATGCAACATATGTTTTTATTTTTGGCTTTTTAAATTATGTAACGCTAATATGTAGAGGGTCAGCGAGAAAGGGAAAGACTCTCAACAAGATGGATTGACACAATGGTTGCAACAATGGGCTCAAATACAGCCACTATTGTGAGGATGGGGCGGGACCGCTCAGTGTTTTGTTCTGTTTTGCACAGAGTCTCTACGAGCTGGAATGCATTCGATGGCACCTAACAACAACAACAATGCTAATGTCAGTATATTTGCACTTGTATCTTTGATTGTGTATTACTACATTTATGAGAAACTGCCAAAGAATTTTCAAAATTAGCTGTACAATTTTCCACTTCCAAGATTAATGCGTGAGAGTTTAAATTGCTCAACAAATTGACATCATTTGATATTCTAGAACGTTTAAACTTTATGAGTGAGAAATAGTATTTCATTGTAGTTTTTATTTGTATTTCTGTTATGAGTAATGCTGCTAAGTATATTTTCATATGCTTATTGTACCTTCATAAATCTTCCTTTTTAAACGTATTTGTTCTAGTATTTTGGCCATTTTTTTATTGGGTTGTTGTTTTATTATTAATATATATTCTGAATACAAATCTCTGACACATATATGTATTCTGAATATTTTGTCCTAGACTATTGCTTTTCTTTGCATATTCTACAGACTATTATTTTTAAAGCTTCTTTAAAAATGGCCACTTTAACAGAACACTATATACATCCTGGTGGCAACTTCCTATTAATGGACTGATTTTCACATGCACATATTTAAAAAGGAATAAGATATTGCTGCATGAAAGTTACATGAAAACAGTAAGCTGACCTTCAGCAATATGCTTATGTGTTTATTAATTTTCTTGATATGCATTGGAATTTGACTGTGTAGATATTAAACCAAGAGTTTGGTTCTTAGCAAAGTATTAATTTATACATAAAAAAATAGTATCTTTTAAATGAGTAAGATATTTTAAATTCAGTGAAGTAAATGGATTGGTTTTTTAATTAATATTATTAGTTTTATGTGTCTTCTTTAAAAAACTCTTCACCTAACTTAAGGTCATGAAGATATACATGTATATTTTCTTCTAAAATTGTATAGGTTTATATTTTATGATCAAGACTATGATATATTTTTGTTTGTATTTTTTTTGGTATAGTATGAAGTAGGGATCAAAGTAATTTTTTAGTACAGATATATAGTTGTGCTATCATTTTATAAAGTACTATCCATTTTCAGTTTAATTATCTTGCTAACTTTGACAAAAACCTGTTGATATACCTATTAACCCACTGTTGTCAAGCTAATTCCAACTCATAATAACCCTATAGGACAGAGTAGACCCGTCTCATAGGATTTCCAAGGCTGTGATCTTTATGGAAGCAGACTACTACATCTTTCTCCCACAGAGCAGCTGATGGGTTAGAACAGCCAACCTTCTGGTTAACAGCTGAGAACTTAACCACTGTGCCACCAAGGATCCTTTGGTGACATATAGGTGAGCTTATTTCTGGACTCAATATTCAGTTCCTTTGTCTATACTTAAGCCAATACAATACTGTCTTGATCACATTTGTTTTTTTAGCCTATTTGACCTGCTTTAATGTTTCCACTTTAATCTCTGATAAAGGTAAGTTATGTTACCTTTTTTTTTTATAACTTTTATTAAGCTTCAAGTGAATGTTTACAAATCCAATCAGTCTGTCACATATAAGTTTACATACATCTCACTCCCTACTCCCACTTGCTCTCCCCCTCTTGAGTCAGCCCTTTCAGTCTCTCCTTTCTTGACAATTTTGCCGGCTTCCCTCTCTCTCTATCCTCCCATCCCCCCTCCAGACAAGAGTTGCCAACACAATCTCAAATGTCCACCTGATATAATTAGCTCACTCTTCATCAGCGTCTCTCTCCCACCCGCTGACCAGTCCCTTTCATGTCTGATGAGTTTCTTCGGGGATGGTTCCTGTCCTGTGCCAACAGAAGGTCTGGGGACCATAGCCACCGGGATTCCTCTAGTCTCAGTCAGACCATTAAGTTTGGTCTTTTTATGAGAATTTGGGGTCTGTATCCCACTGATCTCCTGCTCCCTCAGGGGTCCTCTGCTGTGCCCCCTGTCAGGGCAGTCATCGATTGTGGCCGGGCACCAACTAGTTCTTCTGGTCTCAGGATGATGTAGGTCTCTGGTTCATGTGGCCCTTTCTGTCTCTTGGGCTCTTAGTTGTCGTGTGGCCTTGGTGTTCTTCTTTTTCCTTTGCTCCAGGTGGGTTGAGACCAATTGCTGCATCTTAGATGGCCGCTTGTTAGCATTTAAGACCCCAGACGCCACATTTCAAAGTGGGATGCAGAGTGTTTTCATAATAGAATTATTTTGCCAATTGACTTAGAAGTCCCCTCAAACCATGTTCCCCAGACCCCCGCCCTTGCTCCGCTGACCTTTGAAGCATTCATTTTATCCCGGAAACTTCTTTGCTTTTGGTCCAGTCCAATTGAGCTGACCTTCCGTGTATTGAGTGTTGTCTTTCCCTTCACCTAAAGCAGTTCTTATCTACTGATTAATCAATAAAAAACCCTCTCCCACCCTCCCTCCCTCCCCGCCTCGTAACCACAAAAGTATGTGTTCTTCTCAGGTTTACTATTTCTCAAGATTTTATAATAGTGGTCTTATACAATATTTGTCCTTTTGCCTCTGACTAATTTCGCTCAGCATAATGCCTTCCAGGTTCCTCCATGTTATGAAATGTTTCACAGATTCGTCACTGTTCTTTATCGATGCGTAGTATTCCATTGTGTGAATATACCACAATTTATTTAACCATTCATCCATTGATGGACACCTTGGTTGCTTCCAACTTTTTGCTATTGTAAACAGAGCTGCAATAAACATGGGTGTGCATATATCTGTTTGTATGAAG
Organism: Loxodonta africana; assembly: GCF_030014295.1. Classification (NCBI taxonomy): domain Eukaryota; kingdom Metazoa; phylum Chordata; class Mammalia; order Proboscidea; family Elephantidae; genus Loxodonta; species Loxodonta africana. Next base: position 8,789,691 of record NC_087356.1, read on the forward strand.
GCTCTTGTATCTCTAGGGTATATTCCCAGGAGTGGGATTTCTGGGTTGTATGGTAGTTCTATTTCTAACTGTTTAAGATAATGCCAGATAGATTTCCAAAGTGGTTGTACCATTTTACATTCCCACCAGCAGTGTATGAGAGTTCCAATCTCTCCGCAGCCTCTCCAACATTTATTATTTTGTGTTTTTTGGATTAATGCCAGCCTAGCTGGTGTGAGATGGAATCTCATTGTAGTTTTAATTTGCATTTCTCTAATGGCTAATGATCGAGAGCATTTTCTCATGTATCTGTTGGCTGCCTGAATATCTTCTTTAGTGAAATGTGTGTTCATATCCTTTGCCCACTTCTTGATTGGGTTGCTTGTCTTTTTGTGGTTGAGTTTTGACAGAATCATGTAGATTTTAGAGATCAGGCACTGGTCGGAGATGTCATAGCTGAAAATTCTTTCCCAATCTGTAGGTGGTCTTTTTACTCTTTTGGTGAAGTCTTTAGATGAGCATAGGTGTTTGATTTTTAGGAGCTCCCAGTTATCGGGTTTCTCTTCATCATTTTTGGTATTGTTTTGTATTCTGTTTATACCTTGTATTAGGGCTCCTAGGGTTGCCCCAATTTTTTCTTCCATGATCTTTATCGTTCTAGTCTTTATGTTTAGGTCTTTGATCCACTTGGAGTTAGTTTTTGTGCATGGTGTGAGGTATGGGTCCTGTTTCATTTTTTTGCAAAGGGATATCCAGTTATGCCAGCACCATTTGTTAAAAAGGCTATCTTTTCCCCAATTAATTGACACTGGTCCTTTGTCAAATATCAACTGCTCATACGTGCATGGATCTATGTCTGGGTTCTCAATTCTGATCCATTGGTCTATGTGCCTGTTGTTGTACCAGTACCAGGCTGTTTTGACTACTGGCTGTATAATAGGTTCTGAAGTCAGGTAAAGTGAGGCCTCCCACTTTCTTCTTCTTTTTCAGTAGTGCTTTGCTTATCCGGGGCTTCTTTCCCTTCCATATGAAATTGGTGATTTGTTTCTCTCTCCCCTTAAAATATGACATTGGAATTTGGATTGGAAGTGCGTTAAATGTATAGATGGCTTTTGGTAGAATAGACATTTTTACTATGTTAAGTCTTCCTATCCATGAGCAGGGTATGTTTTTCCACTTAAGTATGTCCTTTTGAATTTCTTGTAGTAGAGCTTTGTAGTTTTCTTTGTATAGGTCTTTTACATCCTTGGTAAGATTTATTCCTAAGTATCTTATCTTCTTGGGGGCTACAGTGAATGGTATTGATTTGGTGATTTCCTCTTCGGTGTTCTTTTTGTTGATGTAGAGGAATCCAAGTGATTTTTGCATGTTTATTTTATAACCTGAGACTCTGCCAAACTCTTCTATTAGTTTCAGTAGTTTTCTGGAGGATTCCTTAGGGTTTTCTGTGTATATAATCATGTCATCTGCAAATAGTGATAACTTTACTTCTTCCTTGCCAATCCGGATACCTTTTATTTCTTTGTCTAGCCTAATTGCCCTGGCTAGGACTTCCAGCACGATGTTGAATAAGAGCGGTAATAAAGGGCATCCTTGTCTGGTTCCCGTTCTCAAGGGAAATGCTTTCAGGTTCTCTCCATTTAGAGTGATATTGGCTGTTGGCTTTGCATAGATGCCCTTTATTATGTTGAGGAATTTTCCTTCAATTCCTATTTTGGTAAGAGTTTTTATCATAAATGGGTGTTGGACTTTGTCAAATGCCTTTTCTGCATCAATTGATAAGATCATGTGGTTTTTGTCTTTTGTTTTATTTATGTGATGGATTACATTAATGGTTTTTCTGATATTAAACCTTGCATACCTGGTATAAATCCCACTTGATCAGGGTGAATTATTTTTTTGATGTGTTGTTGGATTCTATTGGCTAGAATTTTGTTGAGGATTTTTGCATCTGTGTTCATGAGGGATATAGGTCTATAATTTTCTTTTTTTGTAATGTCTTTACCTGGTTTTGGTATCAGGGAGACGGTGGCTTCATAGAATGAGTTGGGTAGTATTCCATCTTTTTCTATGCTTTGGAATGCCTTCAGAAGTAGTGGTGTTAACTCTTCTCTGAAAGTTTGGTAGAACTCTGCAGTGAAGCCGTCCGGGCCAGGGCTTTTTTTTGTTGGGAGTTTTTTGATTACCGTTTCAATCTCTTTTTTTGTTATGGGTCTATTTAGTTGTTATACTTCTGAATGTGTTAGTTTAGGTAGGTAGTGTTTTTCCAGGAATTCATCCATTTCTCCTAGGTTTTCAAATTTGTTAGAGTACAATTTTTCATAATAATCTGAAACGATTCTTTGAATTTCATTTGGTTCTGTTGTGATGTGGTCCTTCTCATTTCTTATGAGGGTTATTTGTTTCCTTTCCTGTATTTCTTTAGTCAGTCTAGCCAATGGTTTATCAATTTTGTTAATTTTTTCAAAGAACCAGCTTTTGGCTTTGTTAATTCTTTCAATTGTTTTTCTGTTCTCTAATTCATTTAGTTCAGCTCTAATTTTTATTATTTGTTTTCTTCTGGAGCCTGATGGATTCTTTTGTTGCTCAGTTTCTATTTGTTCAAGTTGTAGGGACAGTTCTCTGAGTTTGGCTCTTTCTTCTTTTTGTATGTGTGCATTTATCGATATAAATTGGCCTCTGAGCACTGCTTTTGCTGTGTCCCAGAGGTTTTGATAGGAAGTATTTTCATTCTCGTTGCTTTCTATGAATTTCCTTATTCCCTCCTTGATGTCTTCTATAACCCAGTGTTTTTTCAGGAGGGTATTGTTAATTTTCCATGTATTTGATTTCTTTTCCCTAGTTTTTCTGTTATTGATCTCTAGTTTTATTGCCTTGTGGTCTGAGAAGATGCTTTGTAATATTTTGATGTTTTGGACTCTGCAAAGGTTTGTTTTATGACCTAATGTGTGGTCTATTCTAGAGAATGTTCCATGTGCGCTAGAAAAAAAAGTATAATTTGCAGCAGTTGGGTGGAGAGTTCTGTATAAGTCAATGAGGTCAAGTTGGTTGATTGTTGTAATTAGATCTTCCGTGTCTCTATTGAGCTTCTTACTGGATGTCCTGTCCTTCTCCGAAAGTGGTGTGTTGAAGTCTCCTACTATAATTGTGGAGGTGTCTATCTCACTTTTCAATTCTGTTAAAATTTGATTTATGTATCTTGCAGCCCTGTCATTGGGTGCATATATATTTAATATGGTTATGACTTCCTGATCAATTGTCCCTTTTATCATTATATAGTGTCCTTCTTTATCCTTTGTGGTGGATTTAAGTCTAAAGTCTATTTTGTCAGAAATTAATATTGCTACTCCTCTTCTTTTTTGCTTATTGTTTGCTTGATATACTTTTTTCCATCCTTTGAGTTTTAGTTTGTTTGTGTCTCTAAGTCTAAGATGTATCTCTTTTAGGCAGCATATAGATGGATCGTGTTTCTTTATCCAGTCCGTGACTCTCTGTCTCTTTATTGGTGCATTTAGTCCATTTACATTCAGGGTAATTATAGATAAATAAGTTTTTAGTGCTGTCATTTTGATGCCTTTTTATGTGTGTTGTTGACAATTTCATTTTTCCACATACTTTTTTGTGCTGAGGCATTTATCTTAGTAAATTGTGAGATCCTCATTTTCATAGTGTTTGACTTTATGTTAGTTGAGTCGTTACGTTTTTCTTGGCTTTTATCTTGAGTTATAGAGTTGTTATACCTTTTTGTGGTTACCTTATTATTTACCCCTATTTTTCTAAGTAAAAACCTAACTTGTATTGTTCTATATTGCCTTGTATCACTCTCCATATGGCAGTTCAATGCCTCCTGTATTTAGTCCCTCTTTTTGATTATTGTGATCTTTTACCTATTGACTTCCATGATTCCCTGTTATGTGTATTTTTTTTTTAATTAATCTTAATTTGTTTGTTTTTGTGATTTCCCTATTTGAGTTGATATCAGGACGTTCTGTTTTGTGACCTTGTGTTGTGCTGATATCTGATATTATTGGTTCTCTGACCAAACAATATCCTTTAGTATTTCTTGTAGCTTTGGTTTGGTTTTTGCAAATTCTCTAAACTTGTGTTTGTCTGTAAATATCTTAATTTCACCTTCATATTTCATAGAGAGTTTTGCTGGATATATGATCCTTGGCTGGCAGTTTTCTCCTTGAGTGTTCTGTATATGTCGTCCCATTCCCTTCTTGCCTGCATGGTTTCTGCTGAGTAGTCTGAACTTATTCTTATTGATTCTCCCTTGAAGGAAACCTTTCTTTTCTCCCTCGCTGCTTTTAAAATTTTCTGTTTATCTTTGGTTTTGGTGAGTTTGATGACAATATGTCTTGGTGTTTTTCTTTTTGGATCAATTTTAAATGGGGTTCGATGAGCATCTTGGATAGATATCCTTTCGTCTTTCATGATGTCAGGGAAGTTTTGTGTCAGGAGTTCTTCAACTATTTTCTCTGTGTTTTCTGTCTCCCCTCCCTGTTCTGGGACTCCAATCACCCGCAGGTTGTCCTTCTTGATAGAGTCTCACATGATTCTTAGGGTTTCTTCATTTTTTTTAATTCTTTTATCTGATTTTTTTTCAGCTATGTTGGTGTTGATTCCCTGGTCCTCCAGATGTCCCAGTCTGCATTCTAATTGCTCGAGTCTGCTCCTCTGACTTCCTATTGCGTTGTCTAATTCTGTAATTTTATTGTTAATCTTTTGGATTTCTACATGTTGTCTCTCTATGGATTCTTGCAACTTATTAATTTTTCCACTATGTTCTTGAATAATTTTTTTTTGAGTTCTTCAACAGTTTTATCAGTGTGTTCCTTGGCTGTTTCTGCAGTTATCCTAATTTCATTTGTGACATCTTTAAGCATTCTGTAAATTAGTTTTTTATATTCTGTATCTGATAATTCCAGGATTGTATCTTCATTTGGGAAAGATTTTGATTCTTTTGTTTGGGGGGTTGGAGAAGCTGTCATGGTCTGCTTCTTTAAGTGGTTTGATGTGGATTGTTGTCTCTGAGCCATCACTGGGAAACTAGTTTTTCCAGAAAATCCGCTAAAAAAAAAATGCAGTCAGATCCCTATCAGAGTTCTCCCTCTGGCTCAGGCTATTCGGATGTTAATGAAGCCGCCTGGGGAGGGTGGGGGAGGGAACAGAGAGATAGGAGAGTAGCACCTCAGAATGTAGCCAGAGTTGCTTGTCTTGCTTGGAATGACTATTATATCTGAGATTCCTGCGGGGTGCGTCGCCTATGTGTGCTGGCTGTGTGGAGATTGCCCCCGGGGGGTCTGGCACGCTGGAGTCACGGTTAGATCTTCTGCTTCCAGCCCCACGCCCAGCGTCAAGGCTCCCCTACTGGGACGGTGCACTCTCGACTCCAAAATCAGTCGCTGCCTCCCGGGGACTTCTCGTCCCTCCAGCCACGTGGCCGTGCTGCCTCCGCAAACCAGTTGGGCCTCCTCCCAGGGTTAGTTCAGATGGGTGGAGCAGCTCCCCGTGCTTGTGCCCTGACTGAGTGTCCCGGCTGGGACGCTGTTCTCCCCACTCCAATACCAGTCGCTGCCTCCCGGGGACTTCTCCTATCGGCTGTGTCCCACGCCGCCCCCGTGACCCGGCTGGGCCCCTTCCCGGGGTTAGTTCAGGGGGGTGGAGCAGCTCTCTGTGTTTATGCCGTACCTGCGTCCAGTCCAAATCCCGGCGGGATGGTTGCCTGGCTGGGACACTGTTCTTCCTGCTCCAAGACCAGTCACTGCCTCCCGGGGACTTCTCCTACCGGCTGCGTCCCACGCCGCCCGCGGAACCAGCTGGTCCCCCTCCCGGGGTTAGTTCAGGGGGGTGGAGCAGCTCTCTGTGCTTGTGCCGTACCTGACTGGTACGCTGGCTCCAGGCTCTGGAAACAATCGCTGCTTCCCTGTATTAGTTCATTCTCCGTCTCTAAATCTGTGTTTGTTGTTCAGGGTTCGTAGATTGTTATGTATGTGATCGATTCACTTGTTTTTCCGTGTCTTTGTTGTAAAAGGGATCCGAGGTAGCGTCTGCCTAGTCCGCCATCTTGGCTCTGCCTCTCCATGTTACCTTTTTTTAATCAAACATTTTTTACATTTTTCAATTTAATTGATTCTTTCAGAGATTCATTTTTTGTTTCCGTTGATTTTCTCAATTATTTTGCATTTCCTATTTTGCATAGGTCCACACTTATGTTTATTTTTTTCCTTCGTTTTACTTACTCCAGACTTAATGGCTTTTTTTTTGTTGTTGTTGTTCTAATGCTCTTATTATTTTATTTTTTCTAAATAAGGTTTACTGAGTTTTTGATGAAAGTTTACACAAGTCAGATTCCCATTTGACAGTTTTCTCACAAATTGTTCAGTGATACTAGTCATGTACTATTCCAAGGTATGTTTGCGCCCAGGTGTATTTTGAAGTACATAATAATAAGATTCAAAATATGAATTAAAATTATCATTTTAAGTCACTGAAAATATATCATCTCATTTGAACTGCAGCCTCTGCCAAGTTTTCTGCTAATGATCTTATAAACCTCAGAACATAGTTTACTTAAGAAATTATTGGTTTCTTCACCTAAAGTGAGCAAAACAATAAGTGAAATACCATACAGAAATTACCATTGCTGCTGTGTCCCATATTTTGTACCTAAATCACTTCTTTTTAAATTTCTGAGAGAATTAAAAACAGTTGTTTTTTCTTCTCAAATTTACCTTGATAATTAATGTACTTTGAACCAAAGAAAGTAATTTGTGTAATTTCAAGAACCAACTCAGGAATACATAAACACATCTGTTGTATTAAAGGAAATGGTAAAAAAAACTCTGCTATGATTGTGTGAGTTTGTGTTATTTTAAAATTTTACCAATCCTTCAATGAATTGCCTTGCCAAGGACTGACAATAAACACATCATTAAAAAAAAAATTTTTTTTTTTTAATTCTTATGAGTTAGAAAGTGACCCACAAGAGCTATGAACCTAAGGCCATGTACTGGTTTACCACATTTGTGAAGATGCTATATTTAAATCTGCCTACACCAGACTATTCATTAGGTTTTCACTATATAAGTGTATAGCTACAGATGGATTGCTTAAATATTTATATCTTGATGATTTGTCTTCATCAACATACATAAATCCTAAGGATTCAAAGAAGATAGTCCCCTCACATGCTCTCCTCTTAATTCAGCCTCTGTAGGTATAACACTATCATTCTCTTAAGCTAAAATATCAGCTACACGTGTACAAGCTACAAAACTGCAAAACATTTCCCTGTTACCTTTCATTGGATAAGTAAAAAGAAAAAAAAAAATGTACATATCTATTTGATTAGAGACCTCTTCTTTTCTTGAAGTCTTCTAATAAATTTTATGTGCAAAACTATATTAATATTTTAATTTAACTTATACATCTATGGATGATAGAAAATTAACTCATGGCCACTTTAATAAAACACTGTATACATCCTGGTGGCAACTTCCTAATAATGGACTCATTTTTGCATGCATATTTTAAAAAAGGAATAAGATATTGCTGCTTAGATTATCAAGTTACATGAAAACAGTAAGCTGACCTTCAGCAATATGCTTATGTGTTTATTAATCTTCTTGATATGCATTGGAATTTGACTGTGTAGATATTAAACTAAGGTTTTGGTTCTTAGCAAAGTATTATTTATGCAAAAACATTAAATTTCCTTTATGCAGAATAGAGTCGTTTTCAGTTGTTAATATTCTTTCAGCCTCATTCCACCATAAAAGAGCATTAAAAACACACATTAGCTATTATTTCAGAATATGTGAGCTATATCAGTAAACTTCCATTAATATCTTTCCAGCAGCTTCCTAATCTTTTCAAGTTGTTGGCAAGTGCCCCATTACTTCATCAATCTGCCCTTTCCATTTTTGTTTTAATACAGGTGCCCTACCTGCAGATACTTAAAGGAGAGGCAAGGTGTGGAAATGTGTTTAGAGAAATACACTTTACCAGTTAGTCTCATGAGCCATCTTCCTCTAATAGCACTCTGTTCCCCTAATAGGCACACACGTTTTTTCTATGCTTTACTGACTGAAGAGCTATGGTGCATTTCACGTGCATGCTCGTTACCATTTCTATACTGCTAGACTGAAAGTTTTCAACACTTAGGAACACTTCCTTAGAAATTTCCAGTATGTGTTTCTGAGATGAAAATTATCAACTCTTGAAATACCTGATAACTACTGAAACTGTAAAAGTATTTTTACTCGATATGTTAATTTGCATAACATTGAACCATATAATTTTGTCTTTTTAAGCTGCCTTGGGTCAGATAAAATCAATCCAGCTCTTGGCTTGTTAAATTTAAGCCTGCATCTTGGAAATCTTGCTTGAACAGGTTTACATATATTCTTCAATATATTGTACTAAGTGTTAAGGAAAGGTAAGCTTTTTATTAAAACAAAGTCCATAAGTAATTAATTCAGTAAATATATTGGATAAACCGTAATCTCTTGAAGGGTTATTATAAATTCAGATTCTCAGGCTCCGCTCTAGACCTACAAAATTAGAATTACACAATGAAAGCCTGGAAAGCTGTATTTTATGATGTTCCTTAGGTAATTATCAGCTCACTCATGTTCAGTAAAAACTGTTTAAATTTCTGAATGACTTTTGAAAGAATAAAATATAAATTGTGGCTTTGTGGTGTAAAAAGTAAGAAAAAGTAATTTTCTAAAGAGATCACAAATGCTTCTTATGAATTCCAACTTTCACATTATTAAGAAGAATAAAAAAAGGAAGAAATTTCTAATATAATAATTGGGGAATTAAAAATACTGGATCCCTGAGTATATCTACATATCATACCTGCTGCTGTTGATTTGATTCCGACTCATAGCAACCCTACAGGACAGAGCAGAACTGCCCCATAGAGTTTCCGAGGAGTGCCTGGTGGATTTCAACTGCTGACCTTTTGGTTAGCAGCTGTAACACTTAACCACTATACCACCAGGGTTTCCCCCTGAGTATAAAAAAATTTGAAATATTATTCTAAATATTTGGTGCCTGAAGTAAAAGATTAAAAAGCTACCACAATTACTTAAAATCATTATTATAACTATCTCCAAATATTAGAAGAAAACATGTGGAGAGAAAAGGAAGGTATTAAAAAAGAAAAAATATTTCTACAAATGAAGAACACAATATTTAAAATAAAAATTTTACTCAATAGGGTTAACATCAAATTAGAAACACTGCAGAGAAAAAGATCCAAAGATCAGTGAATGTGAAGACAGCAATAGACACAAAAGGAAAGGAAGCATAAAGAGAAAAAAGATGGTAAAGAAATAGATTGAGCCTCAATGACCTGTATAATAATATTTATATGTTTAACAAAGTATAATTGCAATCCCAAAAAAAGGCAAGAGAAGAAAAATATTTGATGAAATAATAGCCAAAACAGTTCCAAATTGACTAATAAATAAATAAAGACAACATACCTGAGAAGCTCAATGAACTAGCAACAAGATAAATATATGTGCATCTATGCGTGTGTGTGGACACATACGTACACTAAGGCATACAGTTATTGAATTCCTAAAAACCAGAGATCAGGAAAAGGTCAACAGGAATAGCCAGCACCGGGTAGTGTCGGGTAGGACAGGAACGCTGAAAGCATAGGAACACAAATAGATTAAAATAACTACAAAAGACTTGTCAGAGGGTATGCAAAACAGAAAATAATGTAAAGAAATCTTCAAAATACTAAAAGAACTTTAACCGATAATTTTATTTCCAGTGAAAAAGAAGGTAAAATGCAGAAAAAAAAAATTTTTTTTGAGAGAAGTTGTGGCCAGCAGATCCCCAATAGAGGAAATATTCAATAAAAGAGTCACTACATGAATAAATATATAAAATGTTTTTCCTAGTTTTTAATTACTTTGAAACTATTTTACTCTTTGTAAAAATTAACTTACATTACAAATTTTATAATGTATGACAAAGTAGTAAAAAAGAGCAAAGCCAAAAACCAAACCAGTTGCTGTTGAATAAATTCTGACTCATGGTGGACACACATATCGCAGAATAGAAGTGCTCCATGGGGTTTTCAATGCCTGTGATCTTTCAGAAGCAAATTGCCAGGGCTTTCTTCCAAGGGACCTCTGGGTGGGTTTGAACTGCCAACATTTTGCTTAGTAGTCTAGCCCCCAAGAATCCAATAAAAAGTACAGAAGGGTGGAAAAAAAATGGAAGTTACTTTCAGATGCTTAAAGGAGAGGAAATCAATAAACTAAGGTTTCCCCTGAGGAAACTACTAAAAGAACAATTTTAAGCCAAAGCAAGCAGAAACAAAAACAAAACAAAACAAACAAACAAACAAAAAAACTATAAGACTAGAAATTAATAAAATAGAAAAAGGAAAACAATAGAGAAAATCAATTATATTAAAAGTAGTTTCCGTGAAAAAACTCAAGAAAATCGATGATCTTCAAACCAAAGTAATCAAGAAAATAAAAGTGAAGGCAAAAATTATTAATATCAGAAGATAGAGGACATCACTACAGATCTCACAGACAAGAAAAGGTAATACATAAATATTATGAAAAGCTTTTATGCCTAAAATTTCAACAATTTAAAAAAAATGAAAAATTCTTGAAAGAAACAGATTACCAGAACTGTTTCAAGAATAGACATACTTGAAAGTCATGTATTGTTTAAAGTAATGTAATTTGTCATTGGAGTCCGTCGTGGCAAAAACGATTAAGTACTCGGCTACTAATCAAAGGCTTGGGGGTTTGAATCACCCAGAGGTATCTCAGAAGGAAGACTTGGCAATCTGGTTCTGAAAGATCACAGCCATTGAAAGCCCTAAGGGGCGCAGTTCTACTCTGACATATGGGATCCCCATGATCACGACTTGGAATCAACTTGATGGCAACTGTTTTTTGTTTTCGCACAGTTTAGGCATAAAACCATTAGTTAAAAGAGATTTTTTCACAGGTTTTATGTTGCTTCTTCTCCAAGATGATATCTCTGAACTCTAACTCCTGTCTCATCAGCCCAATAAAACATCTGCATTCTGCTTGGGCCACCAAGCTGAGATATGGAAAAATACCCTCTTTAGAAAAAAAGAGGAAAAAAAAAAGTTATAGAAGTCAAATTGTTTGGTTACCTATCTTTCATGGATTGTTAATTTCATGCCCTTCCTGCATTGGTTGCTTGTCAATGTCTTCATAAAGTTATTTTGTTCATAGTACCCAGATTTTATAGCTGTTTTTGGCAAAAACATTTGTTCAGTACAAGACACCCTGTCATGGCAAATTCTAGAAGACTCCACGCCCATCTTTTGAAAAATGGTCCATTACAAGATACTCAGGGACTAAGAAAACATTATATAAACCTTGTTATCTCCTTCTCAGCATTGTTCCAGGAAATATCCTGATATGAGTGCAGAATAGTAGTACTCAAATCCAAGATAAAAAAACCCAGTGCCGTTGAGTCGATTCCGACTCATAGTGACCCTACAGGACAGAGTAGAACTGCCCCATAGAGTTTCCAAGGAGTGCCTGGCTGATTTGAACTGCTGACCCTTTGGTTTGCAGCCATAGCACTTAACCACTACACCACCAGGGTTTCCAAATCCAAGATAGTTTTTTTTTTTTTTTTTTTTGCCATTACTATCTGTATCTTTCCAGTTTGGGGGAGTCAAAGAGGTCTTTGACTTTAGTGGAGAAATCTATGAAGGAATATTGTAATCTTGAACAGCTCCTTTTGGACTGATTTCAGAGATATTTTTTAGGATTTGGTATCTTAGGAGAAAAATGAAGTATTCTGAAGGCAGTAGGAAAACCAAGCTAAACATGCAATTTTTGTTGTTGTTGTTGTTCAGCAATAATAACAGTTCCAGGTTCAAATGCCTTTCCTGGTTCAAAATCATGTATAAGCTTATGCACTTAAATAGCTCTTGATTTTAAAAACAAATGCTTTAATAAATGGCTGTATTTGAGAAAGATAAATAAATATTAGAAGTCTATCAAATACAAGAATGGTGTTCAAATTATTCTTCCACACTTCTAACTCACTGCTTATCTTCAATTTGGTAATGTGAAAGAATAAATTTTAAATGCTTATTTATGTCAAAGTATTTTGGAAAGGGATATTTGCATTACATATGAAATAACTGATAAAACTGTAGATATTCTATTGGTACTTGTGTGTGTGAGAGAGAGAAAGATAAACATTAGAAGTCTATCTAAGGGTAAAAATAATTTAGGCAAACATTATTGGTTCTGAAATTAGGAATGTAGTTTAAACTGATTTTAAGTGGAACACATGGCTTAAATACCTAGGCAAGTATCTGGATATTAAATTCTATGGGAAGAAAGATGAAGGAGACGAGGTGGGTTTACTAGGATGCTCCATCTTAGTGCTGAGTACACATGGGTTGGTCCATGTATCAGTCCTGGGGGTGTCAATAAATTGCATGTGTACAGGCTGCCAGATTATGACCTGAGGCTTTGCAGGCTGTGCAGTGGCAGTAACGCTGCAACATGAGCCGTTAGATGCTCCCACAGCCACATGGAAGACAGGTGACCATGTGCGACACAGAGGAAGTGGGGACTGTAAGAAAACTCAGGCATTACACCGACAGCCTTGAGAAGAGCAGAAATTGTGGGTGTAACTAGAAGTTCCAAGAGTAAATCGGAGAGAATGATTGAGCTCTGGGTTGTCTTTCTCAAGCCTGGAGCGTTCTGAAGTGCCAGAAAGTAAGAAAGTACAGCAACAACAAATGGTAGATATGTTTGGTACAGCAGCCCAGTGAAATAGCTCCCAATGACCAAAGCTTGAAGAATTCGAGCAAGAAAATAAATGATGTTGCATTAAATAAAAATCCATGAGTTCATACTGATTAAAAAAAAAAGAAAAAAAAAGTGATTGAATAAATAAATAGAAGGGGAGAAGAGAAAAATATCCCATACAGAAGCATTCCAAATAATTTCTCTAGATGGAGATAATTAAGAAGATGGAGCCTGACTTCTGCTTCCTTAAGTGTGGGCAGTTCACGGTATCTTTATTCCAAAACGGGAGAAGAAAAAGGCTTTAAAGTGGAGAATACTGACAAACACTTCCTCAGCCAAGGGATCAAGGTCAACATCTATAGTAATTAGTCTTGTTAATCGTGTGTATTTTGGATAGGTTGTGAGAAGAATCATACCTTATCAGTGACATCTTTACCCTAAAAGTCCATAACTTTTGTATACTTAAGAGAAAAGGGACAAATGCCAGTTGAGAGACATTCTACAAAATACCTGATCAGTGAGTGCTCCTTAAAACTCTCAAGGTCTTCAAAAAAGAAAATCTGAAGAACTTCCAAAACTAAGGAATACCTGAGGAGACATGGTGACTTAGCTAAAAAGTATGCAAATACAGGTTTAATATCCTGACAAATGTATCACACTAATATATGATTTTAATAAAAGGGGAACCTGGATGCAGACTATATTGTAACTCTGTGCTATCTTCACAACTTTTCTGTAAATCTAAAATTTCATAAAATAAAAAAAAGTTTATTAAGAAAATATATGGGGCATATAAAAGCAAATACAGAGTGTTCAAATTATGCTTTCCCAAGTCTAACTCACTACTTAACATATTAAATGCAGTAAGATGTGAAAGAATAAATCTTAAATGCTTATTTATTCCTCAAAGTATTTTGCAAAGAAATATTTGTATTACACATAAAATTACCAGTGTAATTGCAGATATTTTATTGGTGCTTGTGTGTATGTTTTCCCAATAATATCACAGAGCAGAACACAATTTTTTGAACTTTCTGCGACACTTACAAAAACACATACAGAGTATTGACGCAAGCCAATAAACATCCATCTGAGCTATACGCTAAGAAATACACTCAAATAGATTCAGAAACTAATGAGGATTTAGTACCTGCTATTGTAATCAACACTATGATTCAATTAGTTACATTGTAAGTTGGGGATATGCAGTAACTTAAATCATTCATGTCATCGTCCGTGTCTTCCCTTGCAAAGTGGCTGTTAATAACTGTTACCTCTTGGGTGAGATGAAATGCTACATTTCCTTACAATTTATGTTTTCAAATTTATTTTTCTATACTCTTCTAGGATAACAGCTTTCAGCCAAAACATTAAATTAAACTTTAAGTTATGGAAGCATTTGCGAAAATAACGAATCTGCATTCAGCTTCCTCCTTTCATTGCATTTCTGCATGTCACGGTGTCATATTCTCTCTGTAAACTAAGATACACTGTGAAACTGAGCTATCTGTTTATTGATGAATCACATAATCATTTAACCACAATTAGAAACAGAATAAATTGTAGCTGCTTCAAATTCTGTTAGCTCATGAAGATGTACTTGAATGTCAAAATATATTCCTAGGGAAGGAAAAAAATAGCATAAGTAATTTAATTGAGTTGAATTTTTATATTTCACTAATGGGTATAATCGCTGTTCCACTGACAGCATAAGTCATTTTTCTGCACAGCAAGCAACCACTGGGAGATGTATTTTATCCGTTATATGCCATGAAAATATGAGTCTCACCATCCCACCCACCTCCTGGAAGCCAACACTCTTTGAAAACTATTTGTTTTCTGATAAATTCCAAGTTACAAAATTCTGTAGTCTTAAAATTAATTTTACTGCTGTAAAACATTCCTGCCTTCAATCTAATCTGGTACATAGTTCTACCTGAATGATCTTCCAAAAATGCATGCAAAAATAGTATTTTTACTGAACGAAATGCAAACTGTTTGGTGAGGAATCAAAGAAATTACACAATCTGGCCTCAATCTACTATTCCAAGACGTTCAGAACTAAGTAACAGTGGTTAAGATCATAGAGTTTGAAACAGCCTTTCCTGTTCCAAACCAAGGCTCCAGCCTTTATAATTTGTGCGACTTTAGGCAAGTTACTGAATCCTATTGCAATTTAGTGTCCTTGTCTATAAAATAGGGATCATTGTCCAGGTCCTCAATTTCATATTTGGAACTCTTGCTTCCAGACATATTTTGGAATTCAGAGTGTTTTTGTCTTTCTTTTCATATTTATTAGACAAGAAATATGGTTCCTAGTGAAGATTAAATATATTTTGTCCCTACAATGATCACTTCTCCCATGTGTTTGCATTCAACTGTGTGGAGCATAACGAATTGCAGATAACATTGCAAAGAATGGGAATTCCAGAACACTTAGTTGTTCTTATGAGGAACCTGTACATAGACCAAGAGGCAGTCATTTGAACAGAACCAGGGGATACTGCATGCTTTAAAGTCAGGAAAGGTATACATCAGGGTCATATCTTTTCATGATAAATGGAGAAAAGATTGAAGTTGTCAAGGGTTTCATTTTACTTGAATCCACAATCAACAGCCATGGAAGCAGGAGTCAAGAAATCAAACAACGCATTGCATTGGACAGATCTGCTGCAAAAGACCTCTGTAGAATATTACAAAGCAAAGATGTCACTTTAAGGACTAAGGTGCACCTAGACCCAAGCTATGATGTTTTCAATGGCCTCATTTGCATGCCAAAGCTGGACAATGAGTAAGGAAGGTGGAAGAAGAATCGATGCCTTTGAATGACAGTGTGGCGAAGAATACTGAATATACTACAGACTGCCAGAAGAATGAACAAATCTGCCTTGGAGGAAGTACAGCAAGAATGCTCCTGAGAAGCAAGGATGATGAAACTATGTCTCACATACTTTACACATGCTGCCAGGAGGGACCAGGCCCTGGAGAAGGGCATCATGCTTGGTGAAGTAGAGGGTCAGTGAAAAATAGGAAGAGTCTCAGTAAGATGGATTGACACAGTGGCTGCAACAATGGGCTCAAGCATAACAATGATCATGAGGGTTGTTGTGGACCAGGTAGTGTTTTGTTCTGTTGTACAAAGGGTTGCTGTGATTCAGAACCCACTCGAGGGCACCTAACAATAATGATCACTTCACAAATTTGTTTAATAAGAATGCCCACTACTGCAAGAACTGTCTACCTACCATCCTCTAATCACACCACTCATGTTTATAAGCCAGCTCTTTCCTTAAATCGTTATTTTTTTCTCCAATTTCCACATTTCCCAAAGATTTCAAGGCCAATATCGACTCGACTTGATTTTCTAAGAATTATTAAAAATTCCAAATCGTATGATTTTCCTTTTTCTAAATTAAAAACGCTTGTTGCATAAAACTTCTACTTAACAGTTAAGTGTATATACCTAAGTATATATATATATACACACATATATATATACATATACCCACCCCAGTGCCGTCGAGTCGGTTTATATATATATATATGTATCTAAATGTGATTTTCTTATGTCATGGTTGTATAATGTTATTTATTTGCTGTATTGTAAATTAAACTTTTGTGTGCATGTGTGTTTTAGTTTTTTTTGAAATATAATTCACATGTGATAATATTCACCATTTTAAAGTGTAAAATTCAGTGGTTTTTAGTATATTCACAAAGTTGTATGACCATTTCCACAAATTGATTCAAGTACATGTTATTCATCCCAGAAGGAAACTCTGCAACCACTAGGAGTCACTCTCATTTTACCCTTCCCACCAGCCAGTAGGAACCACTAATCTACTTTGTCTCTATGGATTTGTGCATTCTAGACATAGTGTAAAAGTGGAATCATAGACTATGTGGCCTTCTGTGGCTAGTTTCTTTCAGTTAGAATGATGTTTTCAAGGGTCATCCATGTTGTAGTGTGTATCAGTGCAACATCACTTTTTAAGGCTGAATAATATTGCATTGTAAGAATATAGCACATATTATCTATTCAACAGTTTATGAACATTTGGGTTATTGTCACTTGAAAGTAATGCTGCTTTGAACATTTCTGTACAAGTATTTTGTCTGAATACCTACTTTCGATCATTTTGGGTATATACCTAGAAGTGAGCTTGCTGGGCCATAGGGTAATTCTATACTTAACTTTTTGAGGAAGTGTCAAACTGCTTTCCATAGCAGCTGCACCATTTTGCATTCTTACCAACAACGTATGAGGATTCCAATTTCCCCACATCCTCAGAAATATTAGTTATTTTCTGGTTTTTTATTTATTTATTACAACATCCATTGTAATGGGTGTGTAGTGTTATCTAACTAAGGTTTTGCTTTGTGTAACACTGATGACCAATGGACTATGTGAAGAAGAATGTGACATCAGGATTGCAGGAAGAGTCATCAACAACCTGCAATATGCAGATGACACAACCTTGCTGGCCGAAAGTGAAGATGACTTGAACCACTTACTGATGAAGATCAAAGACTACAGCCTTCAGTATGGATTATACCTTAACATAAAGAAAACAAAAATCTTCATAACTGGACCAATAAGCAACATCAGAATAAGTGGAGAAAAGATTGAAGCTATCAAGGATTTCACTTTACTTGTATCCACAAACAATGCCCATGGAAGCAGCAGTCAAGAAGTCAAACAACGTATTGTATTGGACAAATCTGCTGCAAAAGACCTCTTTAAAGTGTTGAAAAGATATCAGATCACAAAATGGAGATTTATATAGTATGTCTGTCAAACAACTGAGGACCATGGGCTAGCCAAGGTGACAGATAACATTAACCATAATGGCACAGGATCAGGCAATTTTCTTTCTCTTATATATAGGTTCGCGGTGAGTCAGAGTGACTTGACTGCAGCTAACAACAAATGACAAATGATGTTGAACATCTTTTCTATACACTTATTGGCCATTTGTATATTCTTCTTTGGAGAAATGTTTAGGCAGACTCTTTTCCTAGTTATAAAAGGTCATTTGTCTTTTCATTATTGAAGCGTAAAGTATACTTTATATACATTCTTTTTTTATTGTCGTAAAAATACGAATAACCCCCCCAAAATAACCCAACATTTGCTAATTCAACATCTTTTACATGTATGTTTCAATGACACCATACATCTATCATACTGTGCAATGTCACCAATATCCGCTGTCAAATTTTCCATCACTATAAACAGAAACTCAGTGCTTCTCCGTCCCCCTTCTCTCCTGTCCCTGGTAACTACTATTAAACTTTGATCTCTATACACTTGCCTATTCTAAGTATTTCATGTAAATGAAATCATATATTGATCCTTTTGTAATTGACTTGCTTCACTCAACAAAAAGTTTTCAAGGTTCACCAATGTTGTGGCATATATCAAGACTTCATTTCTCTTTATGGCTAAGTAATATTCCATCATACTTATATACCGCATTTTGTTTATCCATTCATCTATCGATGATTTGGAAATATTTCCTGTCATTCTGTGTGTTGTCTATTTACTTTGCTGATAGTATAAAAAATTGTAGCACGAAAGATTTTAATTTTGATAAATCCAATTTATTTTGTTTCTTTTGCTACTTGTGTTTTTAGTGTCATATCTCAAAAATTATTGCATAATATGAGGTAGTGAAGATTTGCACCTTTGTTTTCTCCTGAGAGTTTTATAGTTTGCAGTCAACTTTGAAATTGGAAAGGCACCAGATTTTAAAGGAAAAAGTAAAACAGTCCATTTTTTAAATTTCTTCTTTAATTCTTTTTAATCATGTCTTTTAGTTTTCAGTGTATGTCTTTCAGTTTTCAGTGTATGTCTTTCATTAAATTTGTGCCTAAATATTTTATTATTTTTGAAGCTACTATAAATTGACTGGTTTTCTTAATTTTGTACTTGAATATTTCATTGCAATATACAGAAATATAATTTATTTTTTTCATATTTATCTTGTGTCTTCCATTCTGCAAGTAGAGATAGTTTTACTTCTTCCTCTAAAATCTGGTGCCTTTTGCATCTCCCAATGCAACATTGAATTAGAATGTTCAAGCAAAAAACAACTATTTTTTTTCCTAATCTTAAAGGAAGATATTTCAGTATTGAACCATTAAATATGATGTTAATTTAGGATTTTTCATACATTTCCTTTATTAGGTTAAGTTTCCTTCCATTACTAGTTTAGAGTTTTTTTTATCATGAAGGAACGTTGAATTTTGTCAAATATATTTTGTGCGTATATTGAGATTGTCATTGCTTTTGCCCTCTAATATATAATGTGTTGCACTGAAATTAATTGCTTTATTGCACATTGAACCAACCTTGCATTACTGTGATAAATTCCACTTAGCGTGGTTTATAGGTTCGCTAGAGCTGGAATTAAATTGACAGAAATGGTTTGGTTGGCTTTAGTGTGGTTTATAATCATGTAAACTCCCTCCATTGCTGTCGAGTCGATTCTGACCAGGGTGACCCTATTGGAAAGAACAGAACTGCCCCACAGAGTTTCCAAGAACCTTTTGGTTAGCAGCCATAGCACTTAACCACTATGGCACCAGGGTTTCATATAATCATATATATATAATGTGTGTGTGTGTGTGTGTGTGTGTGTGTGTGTGTGTGCTGAATTTTGTTTCCTAGTATTTTGTTGAGGATTTTTGCATCTATCTTCATAAGAGATATTGCTGTATATGTTTTCTTTTTGCAATGTCTTTGTCTAGTTTTGGTATTGGGATAATACTGGTCTCAGTTTGAATCGGGAAATTTTTCCTCCTATTTTTTGAAGTGTTTATGAAATATCGGTATTAATTTTCTTTAAAAATTTGGTAGAATTCACCAGTGAGGCCACCAGGGCCCGGGCTTATCTTTACGGTAGTTTTTTGGATTCTCAGTTCAATCTCCATATTTATTATATTCAGATATTCTATTTCTTCTTGAGTCAGTTTCAGTAAATTGTGTATTTTTTTTCTCTTTCATTTAAGTATCTAATTTGTTGGTACCAATTAGTTCATAGTATTATCTTATACTCTTTTTGATTTTATATGGCCATTAATAATGTTTCTTCTTTCATTACTGACTTTGGAACTTTAGTTTTTTCTCTTTTTTTGTTGAACCATCTTAGCTTAGATTTGTCAATTTTGTTAATCTTTTAAAGAACAATCTTTTAGTTGTGTTGATTTTTCTTTGTTGTTTTTCTATTAGCTTTTTCCCTTATTTCTGCTGCAGATTTTATTATTTCCTTTCTTTTGATTGTCTTGGGTTTAGTTCGCTTTTTTTTTTCCTCATGCCTTAAGGTAGAAATTTAAGTTATTGATTTGAGATGGTTCTTCTTTTCCAATATAGGTTCATACAGCTAAAATTTCCCTCTAAACACTGTTTCAGGTGAATCTCATAAAATTTGTTAAATTTTGGTTTTATTTTCATTCATCTCACATATTTTCTAATTTTGTTTTGATTTTTTTTTCATATTGACATATTGGTCATTTAAGAGTGTGTTGTTCAACTTGCACACAGTTGTGCATTGCCCAAATTTTCTTCCAGTATTAATTTCTAGTTTCATCTTGTTGTGGTTAGAAAATATATTTTGTATAATTTAAATCCTTTAAAATATTTTGACACTTGTAGTTTGGACTAATATATGCTGTATTCTTGAGAATGGCCCATGTGAGCTTGAGAATAATGTTTATTTACTGTTCTTAAGTAGAGTATTCCAGGTATGTCTGTTAGATCTTGTTTGTGAATAGGGTTGTTCAAGTCTTCTATTTCTTCTTGATAGTCTGTCTAGTTGTGCTATCTGTTATTAAAAACAAATTATTGGTGTCTTCAATTATTATTGCTGAATTGTCTCTCTTTTGGTTTCTCCCTCAATTCAGTTTTCTATGATGTTATGTATATAAAGTCTAGGTCTCTTTTTATTATCCTTTGTTTTTATCTTTTTGTATCCTTCACCTTCAACCTACTTGTATTGTTGAATTTAAAGTGTATTTCTTATAGTCAGCATATAATTGGATCATGTTTTATTTTTTAAATTCACTCTCTCAATCTCTGTCTTTTTTATTTGAACATCTAATTCATTTGCATTAATGAATTTACTGTGATAGGATAGGATTTATTTCTGCCATTTTGCTATTTTCTTTTTCTATATATATTATACCTTTTTTTGTTTGTTTCTGTAGTCCTCCAATATTACCTTCTTTTGTGTTAGGTAAGTATTTGAACTTTACTATTTTAATTCCATTATGTTTCTTTCATAGCTGGCTGGGTGGTGCAAATGATTAAGTGCTTGACTACTAACTAAAAGGTGGGTAGTTTGAACACACCTAGAGGTGCCCTGAAAGACAAGCCTTGCAATCTGCTTCCAAAAGGCCACATCCTTGAAAACCTTACGGAGCAATTCTTCTCTGCACATTTGGGGTCGTCATGAATTGGAACCAACTCAACAGCAACTAGCAACAACAACATACCTCTTTTACTATTTTGAATTGAATTATTTTCTTGGTGGTTGCCCTAAGGATCATTATTAACATCTTAATTTATCATAATCGAGTTTGGGCTAATACAAACTTAATTTCAACAGTATACAGAAGCTTGCTTCTGTGCTCGTTTCCTCTTCTCCTTTGTGCTATTATTGACATATAAGTTACAGCTTTATATAGTATAGACCCATCAACACAAAATTTATAATAATTGCTTTATGCATTTGCCTTTTATATCAGATACGGTTCTAAGCAAAAATTATATTAGCACTACTATTTTGTATTTACCTATGTAGTTGTCTTTATAGTTTATAATTTTTTCACTTGGTTTCAAGTTACTGATTACTGTCTTTTTATATCAGCCTGAAGGATTCTCTCTCTCTCTCTTTTTTTTTTTTTGGTATTTCATGTAGGAATAATCTCTTGAGGATGAATTCTTTCAGTTTTTGTTAATCTGGGAATGTCCTAATTTTTCCTAGATTAAAAGATTATAAATTCTGATAAAATATATTGGGATCATTAAGGTTTTGTGTCAACCTGGCTGGGCTGTGATTCTCAGTGGTTTGGCAGTTATGATGTAGTTTTGCAGTCGTACAGTGACGTGACCATCTCCATGCTGAGATTTGCTATAATGTGATCACCTCCATAATGGGATCTGCTGGCAGTAGCCAGTCAGTTGAACAGGAGTTTCTCTGGGCATGTGGTTTGCATCCAATATAAGTGGACTTTCTGGAAAGCCTCGTGGGCATTAATGGCTAGCAACGCTGGTCATCTTTTTACATATCTTTTGTATATCTTCTTTGGAGGAGTATCTATGCAAATTTTTACAGCTGGATTGTTTGTCTTTTTGCTGTTGACTTGTAGGGTTCTTTAATCTGGATATTAAACTCATAACAGATACATTACCTTCCATTTTGTAGATTGCCTTTAACTTTCTTTATAACATCATTTGATGCACATTTTTAATTTTGATGAAGCCTCATTTATATATTTTTGTCTTTTGTTGTTCATGTTTTTGGTGTCATATCTAAGAATCCATTGTAAAAATCTAGATTCCAAAGATTTACCCCTATGTTTTCTTAGAGTTTTACGGTTTTTGTTCTTGTACTTAGTTCATTGATCCATTTTGAGTTAATTTGCATGTATGATGTGAAGTATGGGTCCAATTTCATTCTTTTGTATATGGTGGAGATGCAGTTTTCCCAAAACTGTTTGTTGTAGAGGCTATTCATTCTCCTTTGAATGAACTTAGCACTTTTGTCTAAAATCAATTGGCCATAAAGCTATGAATTTATTTCCATATATATTTATGAATTACTCTCAATTCTATTTTTGCATCTGCATTCATGAGAGATATTTGTCTGTAGTTTTCTTTTCTTGTTATGTATTTATCTGGATTGGTATCAGGGTAATACTTGTGTCATAGAATGAGTTAGGAAGAGCTACCTCCTTTTCAATTTTTTTTGAAGAGTTTGAGAAGGATTAGCATTAATTCTTCTTAAAATGTTTGATGCAATTCATCAGTCTCAACTCTCAAATAAAACTCCTAACTTTTCACCTTAAGAAACTAAGAAAAAGAAGAGAAAATAAGCCCAAAAGTACCAGAGGAAGAAAATAATAAAGATAAGCAGACATAAATGAAATGGAGAATTAAAAAGCAATTGAAAGAACCAGCAAAACCAAAAGTTGTTTTAAAAAATAAAATAAAATAAAAAATCTTCAGATACACAGATGAGGAAAAAAATTAGACAAGTAAAATCAGAAATTAAAGTGGGAATTACTATGAATCCTACAGAAATAAAACAGATTTTAAGAGGATACTATGAAAAATTGTACAGCAACGAATAAGATAAACTAGATAAAATAAAATCCTAAAAACACATAAATTGCCCAGATTGACTCAAGAAGAAAGGGAAAAGAACCGTAACTAGTAAAGAGATTAAATTGGCAATCAAAAATTTCCCAACAATATAAAGTCCAGGACCAGATGGGTCAAAAAGAAATTACAGAGAACCTAAAAAATTCTTAAAATAATAAAAAAGCAACAAAGAAAGTGTGGTATGCAGCAACTCAATGGTAATTTTAAAAGTCTGTATTTAATACTGAGGTAGTTTTAAACCAAATGATCTAATTCTCCACATAAAGAAACTAGAAAAATCTGAGGAAATTTAATCAAAAAAGTAAAAGGAACATAGTAATAAAAATAAGAGCAAAAATGTAGAAAAGCAAAAAACAGACAAAAAGGGTAACCGACAAAACCAAAGCTAAATAAAAAATAATTTAATGCAATTCATAACTTAAAAAATTAATCAAAAAAATAAAAACACACATTACCAATATCAGGAGGTAAAAGGAGGGTAAAACTACTGATTTTACAGAAATTAAAAGTAAAATAAGGAAATATTATCAACGCATTTATATGAAAATAACAACAGTTTAGATAGTCTGGATCAATTCCCTCAAAAACTCAATGAATAAAATCTGAAAGAAGATGAAACAAAAAATCTGAACAGTCCTCCAAATAAAATTAGAGCCACAGATAATTTTATGGGTGAATTTGATGAAATATTGAAGAAAGAAATAATACCAATCTTACAAACTCATGTAGAAAATAGAGCTACATTTTATATCACTTCTCAACTCATTTTATGAAGTTGGCATAACCTTGATGCCAAAGTTGAAAAACATTAGAAGAAAAGGTAATTAGAAATATTTCTCATGCACTTTGATGCAAAAATATTTAATGAAACTTCACCAAATTGAATTTAGTATTTTGTAGAAATAATACACTCTGATCAAGTAAGATTAAAATATGTAGAAAATCATTGTAATTCTTCAAATTAACAAAATAAAAAAAAAGCAAATGATGATTTGAGCAGAATGAAGAAAAGCATTTGACAAAATTTAATGCATTTCATGGTGAAATTACTTAGCAAATTAAGAAAAGAAGGGAACTTTCTTACCACCAATATTATTTAACTTTGTCCTAGAGATCAGTTGGTGTAATTAATCAAGAAAAAGAAAATTATATGTGCCTGTGCATATGTATGTATTTAAGTAAATGTAAATCAGTAAAACTCTTTTTAAGAATAAAAATTAATTATAAATATAAGATAGACACTTTTTAGATGTATATTAAGCAAAACTGTTTTAACTTGAAGGAAACATGTTAGTTTACATGAAAAATCTTGAGGTTTCTAACAAAATTAAACAAAAAATGACTGGATCTAATAAATAAATTTAATTGCCAAATACAAGGTCAATATAAATAATAAATTTTATTTCTATACTTTAGCAAAATGTTGGAAAATAAAATATAAAATAAATTCCATTTTTATTAACATCAAAAATATTAAGAATAAATTAAGGATACATTTATTTTAAATTAGACATTTACACTGAATACTCCAAAACAATGAGAAATAAAACTAAAAAGCATTTAAGCAAATGAAGAGCTATATAACGATTATTGATTGGAATATTCAATTTTGCTAAGATATTAAACTATTTATAATTGTTTCAATCCAGTTTTCAGCAAAGCCCCAAAAGGCATTTTGTTAAAAACTGAGGAGTGCATTCTAAATTTTTATGGAAATATAAGATTCTAGAATAAATAAAATCACTTTTCAAAAAAATAAAGAAATTAGGGTATTCACAGTTCCTGGCTTCAAGTGTTACTCTAAATCTCCAGTAATAAAGATGATATAGTAGAGGATGTCATAGTGCATTGCACATTGAATTATTTAATATGGCCCTTCTGGTTGTGGTCTTTGAAACTTTTACAAAATGTTTAGGTGGGACCATGCTAATGAGTCCTATGGCACCCTAACCACCCATCTCAGAGGCAGGAGGAGGTGATCTCACCACCACCAAGGAAGAAGAGCCAAGAGCAGAGCAATCTGAGAAGCTCCTGGGACGGGGAGACAGAGAGAGAGCTGTAACACTGAAGACAGTGAGAAGCAGCGGCAGAGAAACAGCAGCAGGGGAGACTAGCAGGAGACAGCACTGTGGGCTTCCCTGTTCTCAGAGCAAGAAAGCTGAGTGCCTTAGCGCAGGAGGCCTACTGGAGGAGTAGGGTGCCTCTGCGCACTTGGTGGAACAAGGTTTGTCTGTCCAAGGAGCTAGAGCTGAGCAACTTTGGGCTGAGGTTTACTGGCAAAATGGGGTGCCTCTGGGCACTTACTGGCAGTGCTAAAAGAGCTTTATAACACTTGACCGAGCAAGGCAGAGGTAGAGGGGCTAGAGAGAGGCATGCCTATTGGCACAGCTGAGAAGAAGCTGTCCTGATGGAAGAAACGTATCCTGAGTGTTTCTGAACCTGAACTGTAAACTGTTACTTCCTTAATAACCCCATAATTATGAGTATTGTCTGTGAGTTGAGTGGCCATTGCAACGAATTATCAAATCCAGCAGAAAAGTAGAGAGCGCCATACATAGGAGGGATGATTGGTGTCAGAATTGTTAAAGATGTTGGAGAGGGGTGGCATGTCTGATCTCTGCCTCATAGGAATCAACCTCACGCAGTTCACTTTGATTCTCCTTTCCTCTTGTGAAGTTAGAAGAGGTCAGACACTGCCCTCATGCCATTTTTACAGTGATGTATACATGCATGTATATGTATATATATATCTCACTGGAAATAAATACCACTGGAAATACATATATATATCTTAATATCAAATATCAAATAGCCTTGGAAATATTTAATTTTAATTTTTAATTAAATATGCTATTGTTCAACTTGTTAATATTTTATTTAGGTATTTTCCAGATTTATAAACAATTAGTATACGTCTATAGATATGGAGCTCTGGTGACAGAGTGGTTAAGAGCTTGGCTGCTTACTAAAAGGACGGCAGTTCAAATTCCCCAGTCACTCCTTGGAAATCCTGTGGGGAGGCTCTACTCTGTCCTGTAGGGTTTGAATTGACTCGATGGCACCTAACAACAACATAGATACAGAGCGGTTTTTTTGTAGGAGGGTTAATTTACAGGTTTTAGTAGCAGTTTTAAAACAGTCTGAAAAAAAAGTATTAGCAAATAGCTCATTGTTTTTCTATGCACTAGAATAAGGCCAATAGCGTACCACTGCTACGTTGGAAATATTGAAAACAATTCTTCTTAAAAAAAAGTATATATGTGTACATATATGTATATATATAAGTTTACATTGTTTTGTTTTTCTTTTATTTCCTTGGAATTAAGCTGATAAAGTTTTTTTTTTTTTCCATTTCATTTCTCATTCATGTTATTCTATTTAGATTTTATAATGATTATTGTGTTCTTTGTATAATTTATATTGTCTTAGAAATAGTCCATTTGGTTAACATTTGACTATTTAGAATGCATTGACTTGCATCAAGTATTTTATTACACATTTTTTATTTTTTTTATTTTACTATTCATTGTAAAACAGCTAGTGTATTGCTATGCACTTTGTAGCACCTAAAACATTTTGTTAATAAGTTTCTAAAGTATAAAATTCCCTGAAGAAAATGCAGTATGGAAGACTAAATTGGGGCTTTTATTTCCTATCACATATTAAAATATACGAAGCATTTTAGTAGTTAAAAAAGTAACTAAGCCAGGCATAAGAATAGACTGACAAATAGATGAAGAAGAAACTGAAGGGCAGGGAGGAGGAGGAGGAAAATGAAGTGGAAGAGATGAACAACGAGAAAGGAGAATAAGAAGAACCAGACATCTGGAAACACATCCAAGAATTGCAAATATGTATATAGTTAAGTGGAGTCCTGGTGGTACACTGATTAAGAGCTCCGCTGCTAACCAAAAGGTTGGTAGTTCAAATCCACCAGCTGCTCCTTGGAAATTATATAGGGCAGTTCTACTCTGCCCTATAGGGTCACTATGAGTTGGAATCAACTCAAAGGCAGTGGGTTTGGTTCTTTTGGTTTATATAAAAAAAAAAAAAAAAACCACTGCCATCAAGTCGGTTCCGACTCATAGCGACCCTATAGGACAGGGTAGAATTGCCCCATAGAGTTTCCAAGGAGTGCCTGGTGGATTCGAACTGCTGATCTCTTGGTTAGCAGCTGTAACACTTAACTACTGCACCACCAGGGTTTCCTTGGTTTATGTAGTTAAGTTGAAATCAGCCTTCGAAGAAAACCACGCATGGGCAAATGTACTGCGTGGTTAAAAACACAGCAGTTATCAAGAGAAAGAACTCATGGAATAGGCAAGAAGTGTACATTTTGAGACATAACAAGGCATTGAGCTAATCATTTTGTATACATTTATCTCATTTAATCTTAGAAACAATCTAATAAGGTAGGTGCTACTGTTTCACAGATAGTGAGATTTCAAGATATTAAGTGATTTGCTTGAAGTTACACATTTAGTAACAGAAAATACAATCTGTGGAATTAATCCCAACAAACCTGTAGCCTCCAGGTACTGCTTGCTTTTTACGGACTTTTGATGGCGGTAGAGGTTTTCCTGTTGAGTTTCAGCTGTAAGTGATTGCTCATCTGGCAAAACCATTGTGTCCCTGCCACGGGAATTGTCACACTCCACAGTGGCAGAGGATCTGCCTGTTTAACCATGGCTTGCCCGCTAACACATAAACCACATGTGCACAGTCTAAGGATGAGCTTTGTCCACAAGCTCCACTCTAGACAACGTACAATGCTTCCACAACTCAAATATGAATTCTTCACTAAATTGATATGATTTTATAATAGAGTACTTAATCTGTTTGGAAGCCCTGCCACTGCACAGAGCAGTGGTGAAATCACCTCTGTGCATGATATTATGTGTAAAGATAATTGGCTCATTAAGCTCACACATAACAATCAGGTCCTAATTAAAAAAAAAAAAAAAAAAAAAAGCAAATACTATTACAGCTGTAAGGTTTTGCGGTAAATTGCCTTCCACTGAGTGCCAGGATGTCCCTGACATCATCTACAACATTTAGAAGTACTGCAGAGAAACCTTAAATGAGAGATGAATTTGAGAAAACCCAATGTCTGTCTTCAGAATGGGATCATCTGTTGAGAAAGAGAGTGCACACTTTCACGTGAGCACCTTCCTTCCTGTTTTCCTTGTATGTTTCTTGGGCAAAGCGCCATTTTTTCTCATCACCTCCCTACTTAATCCATTCTACATAACCAAACCACACCAAACACACTGCTGTTGAGTCGATCTTGACTCAGAGCAACCCTACAGAAAAGAGCAGAACTGCCCCACAGTGTTTCCTAGGCAGTAATTAATCTTTAGGAACGCAGGCTGCCGCATCTTTCTGCTGCAGGACAGCTGGTGGGTTCAAACCACCAACCTTTCCATTAGCAGCCCCATAACCACTCAGCCACCAGGGCTCCCTCCATTCTGTATACTCATTGCCAAATTAATTTTCCTAATGAAAGAGGTCTTCTGATACCGTTCCTGCTTAAATTCTCAATGGTCTCCTATTCCCTACTAAGTAAATATTGACTCCCGCTTTCAAGTTTTTCACTTTTTAGTCCCAATCTAGTATTTTTTAGTATTCTAGCTTTGTGTCGCTACTTCTCTACATTCACCTTATTTTTCCGTAGTTTATTATTAATTTTTAAAGAATGAAATATTTTACTCATTTTCCTATTCTGAGCAATGTACAGATATTACAAGACAAGGCACAGATTTGACACTCAACAAAAATTTGCTCCAGAAGTAAATTGACCTTATGTTCAAACTGATGGGCTACATCTGTGCATTCCAAAAAGAAGTAGCAGGAAATCCACAGCCGAGCCAACTTATTACAACTGCCTGAACTGGCCATTGGATAATACACACTCATGCACAATTTATATCACCTTGCCCCATAAAAACTGTTATAAAATGTGTGTATGCCTGTATATATACACGTGTGTGTATGTGTTTTTACACACGCATCTGTGTATGCATATTAAAAAAAAAAAGAAAAACCTGTTGAACTCAATTTGATTTCAACTCGTGGTTCATGGTGATCCATGTGTCACAGAGTAGAACTGAGCTCCAAAGGGTTTAGTTGGTTGTAATCTTTACAGAAGCAGATTGCCAGTCCTTTCTTCCACAGTGCAACAGCATGAGTTGGAACCTCCATCTTTTAGTGGTAAAACCAAAAACGTTTTAATATCAAGTCCGTTGCGACTCATGAGGATCTCATGTGTTATGGAGTGGAATCACACGTTTGTCAAATTTTGGAGGCCAAAATCATTATTTTCTGCTCTGCCAAACCTGACTTTCAGTGGGCACTACAATTTCCTTTCTTACTTCCAACTTCATTTATTTTTCCATTCAAGTGTAAGATTTCTTTGAGTGTCATTGGTCAGTGTATGTCATTACTCGCATACAAAATAAAAATTTCAGACACTTTAATGTTAAAATGTATTTATTATCTATCATTTTATCTTTCTAAAAAAATCCGTATTGTACTAAAAGTATATATAACACAAAACTTGCTACTCTAATCACTTTCAAGTATACCCTTTAGTCACAATTAAATTCACAATGCTGTGCAGCCACCACCACCATCCACCTCCAGAACCCTTCCGCCTTCCAAAGCGGAAATTCAGTACCCGTTGAGCAATAACACCCCATTCCTTCCTACCCCAGTGCCTGGTGACCACCAATATACTTTGTGTTTATAAATTTGCCTGTTCTAGATACTAGTTAGATACTTGATATGAGTAAGATCATACAGTATTTGTCCCTTTTTGTCTCACTCATTTCACCTAGAACAATGTTTTTGAGGTTTATCCATGTTGTAGAATGCATCAGAACTTCTCTTTATGATTGAATAATATTCTCTTATATGTACGGTAATTAAGGAAGGACTTACTTATGCCATTTTTTTAAAATTGTTTTGTGTGGCATACCTTTTCCGTCCCTCATTTTCTCTACACAACCTTCTCTTGCCCTTAGTTATTATTATTATTATGATGATTTTTTTTTAGTAGCTAACCATTTTGATTTCCATTCATTTCCTTTTGTGTCAATTTTTATGATATGTTTATTGTGGTTATGGGGGAAAACACTTGATATCCTAAATTTATAACAGTCTAATTGAATTAATATCAACTTAAAAAAAAAACTTTAATAGCTTACAAAAATTCTGTTTCTATACAGCGCCTTCCCCTACTTTATGGTTCCTAGGTGATAAAAACGGTTTGTGCTTGACTGCTAACCTAAAGGTTGATGTTTCAAACCAACCAGCGGTATCACAGAAGAAAACATCTGGCAATCTGCTTCTGTTAAGATTACAGCCAAGGAAGCCCTACGGAGCAGTACTACTCTATAATTCACGGAGTTGCCATGAGTCAGAATCTACTCAACAACAACTAACAACAAAAACAACATACAGCTCTGCCTCCTCTTTAGGCTGTTGTTGTTACAAATTTTATCTTTATATATTGTGTCTCCAATAACATACGTTTGTAATTATTTTTCTTCATTTGTCATTTACTTCATTACAAAAAAAAAAAAAATCCCAGTGCCGTCAAGTCGATTCCGATCATTATGACATAGCAAATAGTTAAAAAAATAAAAACAATAATTAGTGCCTAAGATGTGGCCTGCTTTCTTCAAAACCCAGGACCAGGATCCAAAACTGGAAAAGCATGCTTCTGCTTCAAGCCAGCTGCCAAGTGAGGGCAGGGAGGAGATGGTGTAGTAACAAGTGGTCACAAAGCTTTTTACCATTTTCTTGATTCAGCATTCACTGGTTACCGTGAGCCTCTGATTGTTTACAATGGTTCTGTCAAGGCTGTTTCTGACAGTTTTTATTTATTTATTTACTTTGATGTTTCTTGGGGTGACAGGACCATGGAACACCTTACTTCACCATTTTGGTGATGCCACTCTCTTTATGTTTTTAAAATTGAGGGACACTGAAGTAAAGGTGAGATCACATTAGTTATCAAATCTGACACCTTCATAATTAGTATATTTCTCAAATTAAATTTATCCATCAACAAGTAAATTTTGTTTTGTTCAGTGTATAAAAAGTATTGGAGCTATACTTTGACTATAATCATTATTTTAATGCCAATGATAATCTCTAATTCCCACACTCCTTTTCTTCCTCTATCATTTATTCATTTACTCAGTAGTCAATAATTTCTGTAATGGATTGAATTGTTTCCACCAAAAACATGTGTCAACTTGGCTGGGCCATGATTGTCCACCATTTTGTCATCTGATGTGATTTTTCCGTGTGTTGTACATCTTACCTCTATGATGTTAATAAGGCAGGATTAAAGGCAGTTATGTTAATGAGGCAGGACTTAATATACAAGATTAGGTTTTGTCTTAAGTCAATCTGTTTTGAGATATAAAAGAGAGAAGCAGACAGAGAGATATGGGGACTTCATACCACCAAGAACATTGAGCCAGGAGTGCACTTCCTTTGGACACAGGGTCCCTGTGCTGAGAAGCTCCTAAAGAAGGGGTAGATTGATTACAAGGACCTTCCCCCAGAGCTGACAGAGAGAGAAAGGCTTTCCTTGTAACTAGCATCCTGAATTCAGACTTGCCTCCTAGACTGTGAGAAAATGAATCTTTGTTTGTTAAAGCTATCCACTTGTGGTATTTCTATTACAACGTCACTAGATAGCTGAGACAATTTCTTACTATGTAGTCAGTGCAGTGCCAGGCCCTGAGGATGAGATTATGAGTAAGATGATGGTAGTTTGGACTAGGGGGGCAGCTAGAAGTTGGTGAGAAGTAAGTTCAAGAGACACTGGAAGGTAAAACCAGTAAGATTGGGTAATAGACCGGATGAAGGAAGAAGGCAGTGCCAAGAATAACTCCTATGTTTCTGCGTTACAGCAGAGTTTCTGGAGAGATGGTGGGGTATTAACTAAAATGAGATGTGGGCAGAGGTCCAGATATGGAGGTGTTTGCAAGATTGGATCCATCGAGGATTGCATATCCTAGTCTCTGAACTGGAGCCAATAAAAAAATATGGTCAGCATAGTAATTTCTTCTGTTTGACTCTATAACAGAATGAAAAGAGAGTAAAGGTATGTTTCTACCACAGCAGGTTGACAGGATCAAAGTATGAAAATTTAGTCAAGAAAGAGATTTGTCTTAAAAAGAGCAGTGAGTCTAGCTACTACCACACGGAACTGATTGAGATCAAATATTCTTGGGAATTTTGTTGGCAAATGAGCTACCAGTCAAAATCAAGAGAAACTATGGGTGCTTGGGACTTAAAACCAGATATGTACAAACAAGAGCACCCATGGATTTACAGGCAGGCAGCAGGACACCATCTCCTCTTTTCAGATGTAACCAGTGGGGATGATGGAGGGGAAAGACCCTCCCAGAGGATGGAGCCAAAGGGCATGGAGAATAATAACCTGAAGATCCCTAATGTGTACATTAATGTGAAGGCATGAACATTTTTGGTTTTAAAAGGCTTCTAACAATCTGGTTCATGGATTATGTTTAAAGAAAATAATAAAAGATAAGATATTTTTAATACAGCAAAATCTGTGAAAACTGGAATCTGTGTAAGGCAGAAACCCGTCAGAGAAGAAAACTCAGATATTTTCAACTAAAATGAGTGACAGAAAAGTGATAAGACTGAATCCTGTCAAAGGTAGAAAACTTGTGAGACCAGAAAAACAAGGCAGTTCCACTGAGTTCTGGCTCTCATAAATTTCACTGAATTATTTACAACACATGATATTATGTCAACCCGTTTTGTAGTAGGCTGACTCATTATCTGCTAAGGTTTTCAAAATATGACAGATTTTAATTCCCAAATATCTATAAGAAGAATTTTTGTGTATGTTTTTATGAGATTTTTAGAAGCGATAAAAAATTTCTCTAAGTTATCATTGAAAAAAGAACAAAGACTAATGGACTGACTTTTAACCATAGTGTGTATTAAACATTCTGTCTTTTTGCATTAGTTTTACAGTAGTGTAATTTTTGTAATATGCTGCATCTAGGAAGTTGGACTTATAAGTAAACTTTTCTTCTTAATTTTTAAAAATTTTTACCTGAAAGGGGAATTGAAAACAAGAGATAGGAAAAATGCATTGTTTTTATTTACTTATTTAATATTGTATTGATTTATCTATGAAAGGTTTCCGAAGCTTGGCAAAATCTATTCATCTTAACATTTATAGGTATAGTAGAAAATAGGAGACATTCTGAAAGTAATACTTTCCCAGCCAAGTTAGAAGACAAGTTGAATGACTATGAAGTAGACTGGTGTAAAAGTAGTCCACCAAAATAACAAAAGTTGGGGACAAATTTTCAGTAAAAAGCATTCTTCATAAAAATGTAAAACCTTTAAAGACATCTTAATTGTTAAAATTTTAAACATGCTTGTTAAAATAAATAAAAATGTAAAAAACTATAAATTTACCAATTCCTTTTGAAATTAACATTTGTATTAAATTATAACATCAGTAACATTTACAATTTTCTTTTGAAAGTAACTGCACATGAATGAAATATTTTGGAAGATTGCAACTGATTCACAAAGACACAAATTACATATGATAAGAAATGACTTTGGCCATATCTCGGCTCTCCAGCAACTTCATCTCCCTGAAACTCAACCAAGGGCAAACCAGTAAGTGTAAAAATACCTCTGAGAATTGAATAGAGATGTCACAAAATCCATTAAAGTTCAGAGAGTTCCTTTATAGAAGAGCCCTTCATATTCTCTACCGAAGTTTTTTTTTAATCTTGTTTTACAAAAAAAGTTAATAGGCTTGGTCACTTCATTTCCAATCCTATATCAAATTAGAACTTTCAACTTAGAAATATACAGTGATACATATCGACAAGCACAATGATAGAAAGAAGTGACAACTGAAAAACTAAAAAAAGGAAGAAAACAACAACCCTAAAGCCAAATCTACAGGGTCATGCAATATAAGAGAAAATATTTCTGTACCCCAATGTAATCCTCATTTCATATTTTTGACACATAGCTATGAAAACCATAGTACAATATGTCCTGTTGCTATTATTGTAAATGCAGGTATAGACTTCCATTCCAAACTTCCACACAAACTAAAGAAAAAATTGTTCCATGGCCCTAGTAATACACCACTCACTAGGTATAAAATTTGCTAGGTAAAGCAGACGGTCAGCAAAAAAGAGGAAGACCCTCAATGAGGTGGGTTGACACAGTGGCTGCAACAATGGGCTCAAGCATAACAATGATTGTGAGAATGGTACAGGACTAGGCAGTGTTTCGTTCTGTTGTACATAGGGTCGCTAGGAGTCAGAACCGACTTGACAGCACCTGACAACAAAAACATGTGTAAAGTTTAGTTCTTTAAATTAATTCATTTACCTGAGAACTTCAGAAAAGACATGGTTCTTGCTGGTCCCTTTAGGTAGTTAAATAACTGTTTGAAAGGAAAATTCCACAGTGACAAAAACATAATTTTTTTGCATCTGAGTGGCCAGAGGTCAATTTCTACCTTTACTCCTGTGTGATTTTGATCTTAGTGTAGAAATCTAAATTTCTACCTCTGAATCTCTAAAATGTGGATAATCATAACTATTTCACTGGGCTATTATAGGAGTTGGAGCCTTGGTGGGGCAGTAGTTAAAAGTTCAGCTGTTAATCGAAAGGTTAGCAGTTCAAATCCATCAGCCACTCCCTGGAAGCCCAATGGGGCAGTTCTACTTCATCCTATAGGGTCGCTAAGAGTTGGAATTGACTCAGTGGCAACACGTTTGATTTTTTTTTTGTTATCATGGGAGTTAAGTGAGTTAATACAATACCAGATCTCCATTAGTTGTTCAATAAGTATCAACACCCTCTTTTCCTTATTTCCATCCTCCTTGCATTTTTCACCTAAAATGTAAAGAACACTGCTTTTTATAACACAGAAAATAAGAATACTGAGTATTTACAATGTGTTAAAAAATCTACATAGCATCTCTGTGGATGTAAACCAGTCTGTCAATTCTAGAAATACAAGTAGCAGCCATTAGCCATTACAGCATTTATGTCAACTTCTTCATTTAAAATAAAAATGACACAGATAAATACATTGCATTTGTCTTCCATGTTATTTTCCTACTCTGCTAATTACTATAAATTATCTGGACAATACTACTACTAATCTAATTCATGTATTTTATGCTGTTTTCTAAGGTAGAATCTAGCCTTTCCTGTTATTTGTAAGAGGATAATCAGGGTCAAAAAGATAGAGGAGTATAGAATGGGATCAGTGTTACAGAGAGATAAGAATGTTGTAACGGGGTATTCTAAGGACAACTTGAGAACAACACAGGTGAGAGATGGGTAAAGAAACAGGACCACAAGAACATTAAAGGGAGCGATATTTTTAATTGTAACATATACATACACAGTAAATATTAAACGGAGTCCCTAGGAAAACAAATCTCAACTTTAGACTGTAAACCACTCCCCAAGACATATTAAAAATCCATTAGACAATTCAGGAAGACGGCTCCCTATTTTTCAATGTGTCCAAACTTTCAACAATATATGTAAAAAGTGAAAAAAAAGAAGAATTTTAATTTCTAAAGGATGGATTGGTTGCAGAGGACATAAGAAAAAGCAGTAAATGAGAACTTAGAGCTTTCAGGACATCAATAATTAAAAAAAAAAAAAAATCCCCTTCAGAGAATCTACAGGAACTTAGATGGAATGATTTATTCATTTTAGAGAATTATTATAGGAAGATCTCACACCTTCCCCTACTTCTATCACATCTGTCACTTGCAAAGAAGAAGAAGGAAAAAAAAAAGAATAATCTCAACATTACCAATCACCAATCTGTTTAAGTTAGCTCCTTGTACTTTATTCCAAATTGCCACAACGGACGTGTAAATTCTACAAATGTATAGTCGGGATCCAGGGTATTTCTACTACTATTAACACAATGATAATTATGTTCAAATCCATCACCCACCCCCTGGAAACCCTATGGGGCAGTTCTACTCCATCCTATAGGGTCGCTATGAGTTGGAATCGACTCAATGGCAACAGGTTTGATTAGCAGCTGAACTCTTATCTACTGCCCCACCAAGGCTCCAACTCCTATAATAGTCTAGTGAAATAGTAATGATTATCCACATTTTAGAGATTCAGAGGTAGAAATTTAAAGACACTAAGATCAAAATCACACAGGGATAAAGATAGAAATTGACCTCTGGCCACTCAGATGCAAAAAAATTATGTTTTTTTTTTTTTTTTTATCATGGGAGTTAAGTGAGTTAATGCAATACCAGATCTCCATTAGTTGTTCAATAAGTGTCAACTCCCTCTTTTCCTTATTTCCATTCTCCTTGCATTTTTCACCTAAAATGTAAAGAAAACTGCTTTTTATAACATATTAGTTTTAACACATGCATAGATTCTTACAACCACCAACACAATTCAGGTACAGAACAGTTCCATCTTCCCCCCAAATTCCCTCCTTCTACCCTTGTCCTCAAATCCTCTGCCCACTGCTAACCTTTGGCAACCACTGATCTGTTTGCCACACTAACAGTTTTGCCTTTACTAGAATATCATATAATGGAATAATGAGACTGACTTCGTTCATCCAGAATAATACCTTTGAATTTATCTGTATTTTTATCTCTATCAATAGTCTCCTACCCTTAATTGCTGAGTAGTATTCCGGCACAGTGAATTTACCCATTCATCATTGAAGGAAACTTTGGATATTTCCTGTTTGGAGAAATTATGAATAAAACTGTTATAAACATTTGTGTGCAGGTTTTTGTGCCATCATGTGTCTTCATGATTCTAATGCAAATTCCTTGGAATGGGGTTGCTGAGTCACAGCATATATTTGAGGAACCCTAGTGGTGCAGTGATTAAGTGCTCAACTACTAACCAAAAAGTGGTTGGAAACCACCAGCCACTCCTTAGGAGAAAGATGTAGCAGTCTGCTTTCATAAAGATTAAAACCCAAACCCAGTGCCGTCGAGTCGATTCCGACTCATAGCGACCCTATAGGACAGAGTAGAACTGCCCCATAGAGTTTCCAAGGAACGCCTGGCGGATTTGAACTGCGGCCCGTTTGGTTAGCAGCCGTAGCACTTAACCACTAGGACACCAGGGTTTCCATTCATAAAGATTACAGCCTTGGAAACCCTATGAGGCAGTTGTACTCCGTTCTGTAGGGTTGCTATGAGTTGGAATCAACTGGATGGCAGTTCTTTTCTTTTTTTTTAATGACATGTTTAACTTTATAAGAAAGTGCAAAACTATTTCCAAAGTGGCTGTGCCTTTTGGCTTTCCCAGCAGATCCACGGCCGCCTTATCCTCACTAAAAAAACCACCATTGCCGGCCAATCAGTTCCAACTGATAGCGACCCTATAGGACAGAATAGGACTGCCCCATAGGGTTTCCAAGGAGCACCCGGTGGATTCCAACTGTAGACCTTTTGGTTAGCAGTCAAACTCTTAACCACTATACCACCAGGGTTTCCATGCCCTCACTAGTACTGGTATTGTCAGAGTTATTTGATGTTATTCTTTAGTTTTGGTGGTTGTTTGATTTTTCGTAGTTCTGGAAGGAGTCCCTGGGTGATGTAAAGGGTCAGGCGACTTGAACCCAGCCAAAGTTCTCCTTGGAAGGATAGGCCTGATGATCTGCTTCCAAGAGATTACAGCCTCGAAAGCCCCAAGGAGCGCGGTTCTACTCTGCCACATGTGAGGAGGCCGCGAGTCGGAATCGACTCAATGGCAACTGATTTGGTTTTTGTTTTTAATAGTTGTGTCCTCGTACCTTGTGTGGTTTTAATTTGCATTTCCCCAACGGGTAATGGGGATGAACACCATTTTCTTTACTCAATTTCCATCTTGTATCTTTTTTGTTGTCTATTAAGTCTTTTGTCTTTTTTCGGGGAGGGGGGCAGTTTTCTTATCGTTGAATTTTAGATTTTCTTTATGTTTTCTGGATAAAAGGCTTATGTCAGTTATATGATTTGCAAATATTTTCTCCCAGTTTTAGCTTGACTCTTCTTTCTCTTAACAGTGTATTTTCAAGAGCAAATGTTTTTAAATTTAATAAAGTCCAGTTTATCTTTTTTTTATTTTACGCATTGTGCTTTTAATGTCACAGCTAAGAAAGCTTTGCCTTACCTGAATTCACAAAAATTTTTCCCTGACATTTTCTTCTGTTTTATGCTTCCTTTTCTACATTCATTGAGTATGTTGAAGCTCTGCAATTAGGATTATACACATTTATGATTGCAATGATTTCTTTATGAATTTATTCTTTTATTATTATGAAATATTTCTTTTTCTCCACAATACAGGACATTTTAAAGTGGGATAATCTAAAAGATTTCACACATATAAAAGGATAAAATGTAATATTCATTCTGCTAAACTCTTGGTGACGTAGTGATTAAGTGCTATGGCTGCTAACCAAAAGGTCAGCAGTTCAAATCCACCAGGTGCTCCTTGGAAACTCTATGGGGATTTCTACTTTGTCCTGTAGGGTCGCTACAAGTTGGAATCAACTCGAAGGAAATGAGCCTTGAATGACTAATAGAACTGACTACTATGCTGTTAGAGAATCTGGACAGTTTAAACAAATTTAGTAGTCACTGTTACATATATCAATGTTGATTTCTCTAAATTATTATTCTATTATATACATAGCAACTTTTACTTCAAAAATAGAAAATTACTTATTAATCTTTTGTGGCAACTTTCATAAAGTTTTTATAGAAATAAGTTATCTTCACAAGTATTATTTTGATCTACTTATGGAAAGACTTTTGTCCTGCAAAGATAACTTAAATTTTGGATGATATTCATTTAACAAGCACAAAAAAGTTTACGCAAAAATATTTAAATTAATTTTTTTTCAGAAGAGGCTGCCAAAACTAAAATTAGTGCATTTTATGTAAAATCAAACTTATATCAAACTGCATCCATCCTGTATGCATGACTTGTGAGCATTTCCTTAAAAATTCACTGTAACCACAAGGCATCATAAAAAAAAAAAAAAAAAAAACCCGTACCTTATCAAAAAAACTTTTTTTGTTAGATTTATGAATTAGATAAGGGGATTCTATATACACATAACATATTTATTTCTTCAAAATTTGTCAAATAGTTATAATTCAAATGATTATACAGTTAGAAAGATTAGAAAATTAAAAGTTAATATGGTTTTCTGATAGTGTTGTCAGCTATAAAAAAACAGCTATAGCAAATAAAAATACAGGGTGCTCAGCTGAATTTGAATTGCAAATAAGCAGTGAATAATTTTCTAGTATAAATTTGCTCCATGTAATATTTGGGACATAAAACCAAAAAAAACCCAAACCCATCACAGTTGAGCGATTCCAACTTATAGACCCTATAGGACAGAGCAGAACTGCCGCATAGGATGTCTACAGAGCGGCTGGTGGATTTGAACCACCCACCTTTTGGTTAGCAGGTTAGAACTCTTAACCACTGCCACCAGGGCTCCATTTTGGACATATTTGTACTAAAACATTATCCACCAACAATCAGCAATTCAAATTCAAGTTGGGCTGCAGTATTTTATCTGATAGCACTGTACCCCTGGTCCCATTCCACAAGATTTTCTTTAACAATGGTTTGATGAAAAGACATAAAAAGTAATTTTATCAGACTTACAGATGACCCAAAACTGGGCAGGATGAATGAATGATATATATAGGGGAAAGAGGGAGCTTCTGATTGTTATCTCAAATTCAGCCTTAGCTTATTAAAGAAAGACACGTTTCTGTTTCTATTCCTTGCGTCTCTCAGGATCCTCTGTCTCCTTTCCAGGGCAGGAGGATATATCTAACCTGTTTAGCTGGAGCCTGATTTATACAGCCACATGCTACTAGGGAGCAGGCTCACTGTATGAAAAGTCAATGCTTATGTGGGCTATTTTTCGTCCTCTCTTTTGCCTCTAGAATCCCCAGAGATAAAGCTACCTAGGCCCTGTAGAACTGACCAAATGATCATTCTCAGCACAGTTATATACGTACAAAGATTTAGATTCAAGTTGGAATTTATATTCAAGATTATACTACAACATGGGCCCAAGTTATATTCTCTAAAATAGTTTACTACAGCTTTTCATTTGGGTAACCAATGTTTTTTTATGATTAATCAATATATACATATGTTTGCTTATTCATGTTAATGTACTCTTTGGCAGGAAATCTTGGAAAGGAGGAGCCTAAAATAGGTTTCAGGTATTTGTTCTTCCAACAATTCAATTTTGAGATCATATTCTACAAACCACTGGTGAATGTGATGAACTGTTCAGCCTTTTCTAATCAAGTTATGTTTTATCTATTGCTGCATAACAAAGTACCTCAAGACTCAGTGACTTAAAACAACAGGTATATTTTTCTCAGGGTTTTCGGAACAAGAAATTTGATAAGGGATTAACTGG
The DNA here is from genome assembly GCF_030014295.1 of Loxodonta africana. Lineage (NCBI taxonomy): Eukaryota > Metazoa > Chordata > Mammalia > Proboscidea > Elephantidae > Loxodonta > Loxodonta africana. Next base: position 8,830,351 of record NC_087356.1, read on the forward strand.
GATGTTTGATACCAGCTGGAATGGCTGGGGATGAGTATGTACTTCTAAGAAGGCTTCTTTATATCTTGGTTTTCTTTGGCTTCTCTTTCCCCACATGGTGTCACACTCTCCATGGCTTGAGTTTTCCACAACTGGATATTTAGACTTCTCACATGATAGGTGGATTCCCCCAAAGTATGTGTTTCAAGAGTTCAAACTGCAAACTTTCTCATGACCTAATCTTGAAAGCCCTGTAATTTCTAACACATTCTACTGGCAAGGCAACCAACTCATCCTAGTTTGCCCAACACTTTCCCCATGTTAGCACTGAACCTCTGGTATTCTGGCGACCCCTATGATTTCAGCCTGGGTATTTAGTCAGCCTATCTATTTGTCAACCAATTACTCAAAGGAAGGGGATGTAGGTTCCACTTCTCAGTGGAAAAAGCAGAAAAATATTTGTGCCCTGTTAAGGCTAATACAATTCTCTCACTGGCTAAATATTATTTAGGTTCCTTCCATCATGGCAACCTACTTGGGTATGAGGCCCAGGCACTCACCATCAAAATAAGGTCCAGCTGTGGATGAGGCTCTTCAGCACCATTTCCTCAAGCACGGTTCTTCTCAATCTGAATTGCTGAATTAAGGAGACAAGTTGTATGCCCCTCCCACACACCCAACATACAATGCTGAGAAAGAAATAGAATGACTTGAATAAATATATTAAAAAAGTGTAGGTATGGGAGACAGGAAGAACTCTTACGATCCGTGACAATTCTGAATTTCAGCCAGATACATCTAGCCACGTCTTTATTTAGGGTTTAGTCCCAGTCTTGGGAATGGTTCTTCATTGCTCTTGGACTCCACCCTCAGGGCTCTTGAATTTATCCTCTGAGTCATCCCTCTTTTCATTAAGAAACGGCCATGTTTCCAACTGAGTTATTTTCCACAGACGGCTTCAAGCTTGTGGAATTTTGTAAGAACAAAAGTCTCTTCATTTAGAACTATCCCTTTCAATCCAAGCTGACATAATCCGTTTAGAATCTGTGTCATCTTTCTGTGTATTGAATTATAATCTTCTCCATTAGACAAAAGGGAAACCAATATTTCTTTTTAAAATAGGCCATTCTAAACCTTATCTGAGAGTCAGAGTGTTGTACTTAAGAATCCTAGAAACTTATCTGTGTAGTTGGAAAAATCTGCAAGGCGTGACATTAATATTCATAGAGGTCTTCTTTTCTAGCAGACAGGGTCTAAGAGGCACAGCCTTAACTTTCTTGCAGGTTCTACTCTGCAAACACTTATATTTGTCTGAAGTCTCAGCAAAGGGTTTTGCCACCGCATCATTGAGAGCTTTGCCCTAAAACCATGCTTCACTAGCAGACTCCTGTGTAGAATATGAATCTGTTACTTTGAGAGGTTTTTGCAAGTAGGAGGATCTAAGGATGAGAAACAGTTTTGTTTTTGAACTCAGTAGGTCTTTCCCCATTTACATTTCCTTTATATTCAGCTTGTAAACTGAATATTCACTTTTTTGTATGTGTTCATCTCTCTCTATTCATGTTTTATTATATTTGGCTAAAAGAAACAATTTGGCACTTTTAATATTTTACATTAAAATTTCTTTAGCTAAATACTGTGGTTCATTTGGTATATATTTTATTTTCTTCAATTCCACAAACTACAGTGTTGGCAAATTTTCTCCACTCCGTAACAGGGATGTCTTAGTTTTCTAGTGCTTCTATAACAGAAACACCACAAGTGAATGGCTTTAACAAGCAGAAATTTATTCTCTCTTAGTCTAGGAGGCTAGAAGTCCAAATTCAGGGCACCAGCTCCACAAAAAGCTTTCTCCCTGTCAGTTCTGGGAGAAGGTCCTTGTCGTCAATCTACCCCTGGTCTCGAAGCGTCTCAGCAGAGGGACTCTGGATCTAAAGGATGCATTCTGTTCCTGACGGTTTTTTTTTTTTTTTTTTTGGTGGTATGAAGTCCCTCTCCTCTCTGCTTGCTTCTCTCTTTTATATCTCAAAAAGAGGTTGACTCAAAATACAACCTAATCCTGTAGATTTTGTCCTGCCTCATTAACGTAACTGCCTCTAATCCTGCCTCATTAACCTCACAGAGGTTAGGGTTCACAACACATAGGATAATTCCATCAGATCACAAAATAGAGGACAATCACACAACACTAGGAATCCTGGCCTAGCCAAGTTGACACACACAACCCATAACAAGGGGTTACCCTTCCTTCTTACAATCCTTTAAGCCCTCATAACAGCTTCCATTAAAACAAAGACAATTAAGGGGAAAAAAATTCATCAAAATAGGCAACTGATTAATTCATTCACTTACCAATTAGTTTTGGAGAGTTTATTGTCTACAGAGCACCATAGTAAGTGCTCTAGGTAATGTGATGAACCAACGTGGGTCCTAAACATAAATTAACATGACATGATGTAGAGAGCCATAATTTCTTAGTAAAAAGGTGTAGGTGTAAAGTTCTAAAGGATTCCAGAGGAGAAAGCTGGGTTTTGTTTGTTTGTTTTTCCTTTTCCCTTTTCTGTTGTTTTTCTTTTCTGCTGAGCTTATGAGTTGGGCCTGCAAAGATCAGGAGACAAGCATTACAAGTCATGAACAAAGGCATGGGCTTGTGTCTGGGAAACAATGAATCTATGTCTTTGGGTGGATCGTAGGAATGGGAGGGAAGAATGAGAAATAACACAGGAAAGAAAATAGGGCCAGGACTGAAAATGGCCAGGCTTAATGACTTTGGAATTTTTTTTTTCTATGAGGAACGGGAAAGCATTGCTGTTGTTATTGCTGTTATTATTTTTGACTTGGCCTTATGATGATTAATCTAGAAGCACAGGGTGGAGGAGAAGAAAGGAATAGGGGTAGGTCATAAGGAGCTCCGGCTATTTTTCAAGAGCAGTGTTTGAGGACCTACTGGGAGCGAGAACAGAGAGAATGAGGCCAGACAGAGTATTAACCTAGCTTTCACTGTAATTCTTTATCTTTTTCTCACTCTACTACTAAATCTCACTGAATAAGCAATTCCTTATTATGTATAAGTTTGCTAGAACTAATAAAAAAAAAAAACATGCTGCACGCATATTGCGATGTAAGTTATAAATTCAGCTACCTGTTGTAAAAATATAAATATAAGGAGTTAGTTTCAAAATACATCTTGGATCTGGAAAGCTATTTTAGTTAAAAGGATTTATCAGCCAGTTTCCAGATACTCAGTTGCTAATGAGTTTCTTAAGGAAGCGGAGTTCAGATCAAGGAGATGGTGGCTGCGGTCTTCTAGCAAACATTACTGCTTGTTGACTAGAATCAAGATGCAATTAATCATGGTCTTGACTTCTCCCTCAAAGTCACTGTCTCTGCTGGTGATTTAAATATCAGTAACGTAAGGTCATCTTAGACAGTTTTGAAGTTAGATTGCTTTTGCTGTCGGACATATCCAAAGGCTAAGAATATCTTAATTTATTCCAAATGTCTTCTAAAAGGAAGTTCATTTATTCAAATGACTTCCTCTATTGCTAGTTCTTCCTTACATATCATTTTCTTACATCAAGAGAAGACTGTTTCATTTAAATTTTTTTGATCACCACATCCAAGGTTAAACAGCTCTTCAATCTATCCAGTCGTTGACTTTTGCTTTGACTCCTTTCACATTTTAAAACCAATACCAGAGAAACTGATCATTTATCTTTCTTTTCTTTTTTTTTTTTTAATTTAACACCCTTGCCCAAGGGAGATGCTCCATTATCATTTTTTGTGTTTCCATCTACTGAACTCTCCCAAGGTTTTCTCACCCCTGCCTTCTGTGGCCTCTCTTCCTGAAATTGGCCAGCTTCTCCTCTGTGCAGGATTCATCCTTCCCCTCCCCCACCTTAGCCCACCAAGCTCTCCTCCCACCTGTCTAGCCATTCCTTCATTGTCCTGTCTATGTTCTTGTTCTTCCACCATGTTCTGAACGAGGAGGTGTCACATCCAGTTCAGGGCCTGACTTCACAATGATCGGACCTCTGGGGAAATCGCTGTTTTCTCTATTTGGTATTTCTGCAGAGGAATCTCTCCCCATCCTTTGTCTCTATTCCTGCTCCTTCACCAATTCCTGTATTTAGAAATGCCTTCAGACCTGTCACGAGCAATTCCATCTCAAAGTGTCTAACGCTAAGTCTTAATACTCATTTTCCACCAAATTCCTTTTTTTTCCAACTTCCAGGTATTTTTAGCATTTCTGGGGCCCTCTATCACCCCAACCATAGCCCCCCTGTTAGGTCAGATGTTTTTATTATTGTAGTTGTGTGCCGTCCAGTCAATTACCACTCATAGCAACACTCTAGGATAGAGCAGAACCACTCCATAGGATTTTGTAGGCTGTAATATTTTTTTTTTTTTTACTCTTCCTCAATCTCCATTCTGTTCATGTTAGCCCCCATTCATAATTCTGCCCTTGCTCACTGTTGCCGATTCTTTTGTGTGTGTGTGTGTGCTGTAAGTGAAAGTTTACAGCTCAAGTTAATTTCCCATACATTTATCTCTAACACCCTAACTCCAAAAGCCTTATTCTCAGTATTTTACCATAAAACACTGTGGATATAGATGTTCCACTTATAGCAGAACATCGTTCCAATATTTGGTGCAACAAAAAAATAGCAATAACAAAAAACGTAGTCTGATACAAATAAAATAATATGACCATTAGATCATAAAATGCAGTGAGGATTGGAAACTTTTTTCTAATTCTGTTGGCATGAATTAAATGATTCTGAAGAGGCAGGAATGGTTTTATGTGGTTACAGAACATCTAATGCTTTTCAAAAATAAATAGATGGAGTTCACCTGGAAAGATAACCATGTATTAACAAATATTGTATTTTTACAGATACATTAAGAATGGATGATATTTATTTACCTGGTAGTCATAATTGGAATATTTCTTTTAAAATCCTCTTTGAAAAGAATGTGCTGTATTTTTTATAACCCTTTTTTTTCCCTAGATATACCTTTATCTGATATCAGATTTCACGTTTAAATTATCCCTTGAAACCGAAAACTGTGTGGACATACACCACCACTATTCTGAAAGAAAAACAAAAGAGAAAAACATGAAAATAAATGAAGGACTGGAGATCATCCCAAATGATATTTAAAGATTGATATAATTTGGAAAACAGAGTCAGCACTGATGCTTCCTTGGCTAAGGATTTGGAGCTTGGAAATAAGAAATAAAAATGATCTAAGCCAAGTGACAAAGTATCTAAAACTAAATGAAATAGTACAAGCATGTGTAAGTGACATTTTTTGATGAGTGACATTTTAAGGGAAGTAGAAATGCACACTCTTTAAAAAAATGTGAGATGGATAAAATACTTAAGATTTAATTACTCTGGAGAAGTACTGGGTATACCCAGTCACCCTGACATGCCCTGAGACTGTTCGTGAATTTTTTTCCTCATCACTCAGTTAAGCATAAATTCATAGATTTCATGGTTAAGAGAGCTTGAGATGAGATGCTGGTTTCCTGCACTTAGTCCTGCCACTTCTTATCGGACCATCTGCTGTCACCTCAAAAAGCCAAGACTGTATAATCTTGGTAAATATACCAACCATTCCTGCATATAATTTTGGTTGGAAGGAAGACCCCATTATGTGTATTGATTTAGAAGTGTCACTACCTTCCTTTGATGAATTCTAAGTACCTCATAGCTACTGGCTGCCTTTCCATGAACATAATATTAAGTCTTAAATGTGTTTACTTCAAACTTCTTGTCTAAATGCTTAACAGAGTTCATGGTCCTAGAAGTGAATCTAATACCCATGAAAGTGTGGCTGCGGGTTTTATTCACCTTCTGGATTTCAGTAGCATTTGTCATCTATGGACCCAAATGTGCTGGAGTTGGCACGAATTTAGTGTGGAGCAGAAGCAAGGATTGCTGGCTGCTGAGACCAGCAGTGCTAGTTCAGAACTCCCAAAAACTCTCTTGCCTAAAGCCTGCGTTGGAGCTATCAGGGCAGACGTGTGTTCCGCAGCTGGGTCAATATATGCATTACGGGATGTCAGGGGAAGGTAGGGTAGGGTTGGGAAAGCCAAAAGATATCAAGTAATCACAGCTGTGGGAAAAGAAAGTTGGGAGCTTAAACTTCAAATCTTTGGCTGCAAGTATTAGCTTTTTCATTCGTAATTGTGTTAATTCTTTGGAGTTCTGCAATATCTTTAACTAATATCAGATTCTTCTAAGAATGTTCTTAGTTGATCTAAAAAAAAAAAAAAAGGGAATTACTTTGGTACTTCCGTTTCTTTTCCATGCAAAATGTACTGTACAGAACAAATTGAACTCTGCCTTTCAGAATTTAGTTTTCAGATCATAGTAAGGCTAACTTATAAGTTGACAGCAGAACTACTCAGCAACTTCAGTAAGAGGCAAAGTAATAATTGAACTGATTTTTCTATAGAGAAACAGATTTGGGGAGGAAGGAGTTGGGAAGTGATTTCTTAACTCTTAAGTTTTTACATACCACGCGCCATAGTATAGGTAATACGAAGAGGTGTATCGTGGGCCCCTCCTTCATTTGCCAGTGAATATTTTTAAATGGCTACACTATGCTGGACACTGATAGATACTAGGGTTACCCAACTGAAAAAGAGAAACAGATAATGGCTTTTATAATACAGGGAAAACCACTGATATGGTGTTGGCACAGAACACAAATCTGAGTCTATAAGATTCCATTTCACAGAGATCACTCTGCTTTGGAGAATCATGAGCAGAAAGACCAGTTTGGTTTGGTGGAGACATGAGGAGCCTTGGAAGGGGACACTGACTATAGCTCCTAAGAGTGACTAGAACCTCAGAAGATAAGGATCCTGAAAGCATGATGACAACTTTCAAATATTTTAACTAAAAGAAGATAAGAAAATTCAGATCAAAGCTTGAGAAACTGTCTAATGAATACAGACTTTGAATTAGATATCGATATCATATTTACATATAAGATAAATAAATATACAAATGATATTGAATTAATTTTCAGATGGCATCTATTAAGCAACATGAAAGTATTAAAACTAAATTTAACTGTTAGACAAAATCCTGTTTTCACTCCTCTGTGTAAATATGATCAATGGATATTAAGACATACCCTTGTAAAAATGTGCTCTTACAAATTTTCTTTAGACTTAGGATAGCAAAATGGTAATATTCTATTGTTAGTAGATACTACACTATTAGCATTGCCTAATTTTCTGTAGGTAGATGCCTTATTCCCGCAAAGTTGTCTACTAAATTATTCCCCAGGGATAATTACATTTTCTGTTCTATGAAAGAGAGTTCTGTGATAAGCAATGCAGACTGAATGTTAAACAGGGAATCATCAAAGTCTATACGTAAAACAAGTAGGCCGCAAGTCTGCTCATGGTGTTCATGCTTTGCTGATGTTTACCTTAATTTGGAACTTATACGCTGGTTTGTGGATGGACAGGCTTTTATTGCAACATTTTTATAATGTGTCAAATGATATATTATACAGTAGTTCATTATAGTTTTTGTTTTTGCTTAATATTTTAATTTTTATTGTATGCCAGATAATTTCCTTATTTTATTTTTACTAACTACAACTCTTCCAATGCATTATTTTACTCAGAAAGAGTTAACAGCATGTGTCATGAAGGTATTGAGTTATGTTTGGATTTTGTTTGAAGGAGATTTGGGATGAGATTTGGAAAAGGCAGTATCTCTTGTCCATGAAGGATTAACCTGCTGCTGTCAGAAAAGAGAGAGAGAGAGAACACTGGGTGTCTTAGTTTCCTAGTACTACTGTAATGGAAATACCACAAGTGGGCGGTTTTAAAGAACAAAAATTTATATTCTCACAGTTTAAGAGGCCAGATATCCAACCCTGGTGGTGTAGTGATTAAGAGCTATGGCTGCTAACCAAAAGGTCGGCAGTTCAAATCCATCAGGTGCTCCTTGGAAACTCTACGGGGCAGTTCTACTCTGTCCTTTAGGGTCACTATGAGTCGGAATCAACTTGACAGCAACCGGTTTGGCTTAGGTCTAGGAGAAGGCTCTCTCTGTCTGCTCTGGGTGTGGGTGGAGGATCCTTTTCTCAGCTTCTCTAGTGTTCTCTTGGCATTCCATGGAGATTTCCATGAGACAGCTATCTTTTCCCCATTTGTGCTTACTTCTCTCTGTGTTTAACCTGCTCTTTTTATAACTCAAGTCGTTAGGTTTAAGACACACCATACACTAATAGGGTCTCATTAACGTAACAAACCATACTGCCTAATGAGATTACATCCACATGTTAGTATTCCAACACATATTTTGGAGGGCACAATTCAATTCATAACATTCCACCCTTTGGCCCCCCAAACTTCATGTCCTTCTCACATGCCAAAACACATTCACCCTATCCCATCATCCCAAAAGTCTTAAATCAACTCAAAACCCAAAATCTCATCTTCCGAATCATCTAAATGAAACTCTGGGTATATTCCCTCTTGGAACAAAATTTCTCTCCATCTGTGAACCTGTAAAACGTAGAGTACAAGTTATCTACCTCCAAGGTAAAATGGTGGAACAAATACAGAGTAGACATTTCAATACAAACTGAGGAAATTAGAGGGAAAGAAGGGTTCATAAGCATCAGCAAGAACCCAACAGAACAAATTACATTGGATCTCAAGGCTGAAAATTCTCCTCTATTCTCTGGGATCATCTGGGCAATAGATCTGCCCTCCAGACTCTGGACATTGGCCATGCTCTCTGGATTCTAAGTGGAAGCTATTCATCCCTGGGTGTCAGCCCCATCTTCCAGGCCTACTGGAATAGCAACCAGCTCCCTTGGCTTTCAGTGGCCCCTTCTCCTGGTCTACTTGAATGGTATGGCAATCCCACCCCCTCAGCTCTGAGTGGCTCTTTCTCCCACTTTTATGGTAAGCCACCACCTTAACTTTGAGCAATGGCCTCATTCTCTTGGCCCATCTGAAAGGCATCCCCACCCTTTTCCAAAACCAAAGTGGTTTTGAAACCTCATTCTTATTTGTTGTTGAGTTGACTCTGACTCATGGTAATCTCATGTAACAGAATGAAATAGTGCCTGGTCCACCCTCGCAATCTCTGGTATGTTTGAGCCCATTGTTGCAGCCACCATGTCAATCCATCACTTGGAGGGTTCCCCTTGTTTTTGCTAACTCTCCTTTTATCAACCGTGATGTCATTTTCTATTATTGATCTTTCCTGATGACATGTTTTAAGTAAGCAAGACAAAGTCTCACAATCCTCACTTCTAACGAGCTTTCTGGCTACATTTCCTTCAAGACAAATTTGTTCATTCTTCTAGCAGTCCATAGTGTATTCAATATTCTTCACCAAACATCACAATTCAAATGTCTTAATTCTCCTTCACTCTTCCTTGTTCATTGTCCAGCTTTAACCTGTATATGAGGCAGTTGAAAAGGCTATGGCCTGGGTTAGGTGCACCTTAGTCATCAAAGGGACATCTTTGTTTTTTAATACTTTAAAGAGATCTTTCGTAGCAGATTTTCTCAATGCAATAGGTCATTTGATTTCTTGATTGATGCTTCCATGGGCATTGATTGCTGGTCCAAGTAGGATGAAATTCTTTATAACTTCAATTTTTTCACCTTTAATCATGATATTATTTTTTGGTCTAGTTGTGATGAATTTTACTTTCTTCAGGTCCATCTGTAATCAATACCGAAGGCTGTAGTCTTTGACCTTCATAAATATGTCCTCAAAATCATCTTCACTTTGACAAGCAAGTTTCCAGCATCTGTATATCACAGGTTGTTAATGAGTCTTTCTTCAATGATGATGTTACATTCTCCTTCATGTAGTCCAGTTTCTCAGATAATTTCTTCAGCATACAGATTGAATCAGTAAGGTGTAAGGATACAACACTGCCACACAACATTACTGATTTTAAAACATTCAGTATCCTCTTGTTTTCTTGAGTGACTGCCCCTTGATTGATGTACGGGTTCCATATGAGCACAATTAAGTGTTCTGAGGTTCCAATTCTTAAATAATGTTATTTATAATTTATTATAATCCACACAGTTGAATGCCTTCCTGTAGCTGACAAAACACAGGTAAACATCTTTCTGGTATTCTCTGTATTCAGCCAATATCCACTTGACATCAGCGATAATATCCCTCATTCCACATCCTCTTTTGAATCTGGTTTAAACTGTTGGAAGTTCTCCGGTTTATGTATGACTGTAGCCATTTTTTACTTCAGCAAGACAGATCATATGATGTACTGTAAAGCAAGATCCAATAAACTTAATCACATTAAAATGATACAAAGTATGTTCTCTGACCACAATGAAATTTATAAAAATGCTTGAAACAACTTCAAATATTTGGAAATTAAATGGCATGTCTCAAAATAACACATCTGTCAAAGAAGAAATTACAAGGGAAATTAGAAAACATCTCAAACTGAGTGAAAATTAAAACACATTTCAAAATTAGTGGAATGCAGCTAAAGCAGCCCATAGGTGAAAATTTATAGGTTTTGATAATTATACTAGGAAAAAACAAAGATGTAGAGTCAATAAACTATGCTTTCACCTTAAGAAGCTAGGACGAAGAAGAGTAAAATAAATCCAAAAGACAGAATGACAAAGGTAAGAGCAAACATCAGTAAATTTAAAATGGACACCATTAGAAATGAACAAAGAAGCCAAAGAAAATTGACAAAACTGTTTAGAATGATCAAGAAAACAGTCACAAATGATTAATATCCCTAATGAAAGAGGGGTCATCACAACATATCCTACAGATATTAAAAAATAATAATTTTATGCCAACAAATTTGACAATTTAGATGAAATGAAAAAAAAATTTTCAAAGACATAAATTGTAAAAACTAATATGTGATGAAACAGAAAATATAAATAGCATTACATACTATTGATTTTGGGGGGGGGTCAAATACCTACCGCCCAAAAAACTCTAGGTCCAAAAGGTTTTTCAGGTAAATTCTGTAAAATATTTAAGATAATAGTGACAGTAATCTTACACAAATTCTTTCAGAAAAAAAAAAAAAGAGCACAGTTCTCAAGTCATGAGTTAAGCATAAGTCTTACACAAAAAATTAACAAAGACATTACAAAACAAGCAAATTAGAGACCAGTATATCTCATGAACAGAGATGCAAAAATTCCTAAGAAGTTGTTAGTAAATCAAATCCAATAATATATAAAAATATATAATACAATACATAAAATGCCCTTGGTGCCCTCTCCAGTGCATGATTTCTTAATTTTTACCACAGAATTTTCAAATCTTCAAGTTCTGGTTTCCTTTTGCTTAAAGCTCATTACTCAACCTATATCTTTCCTCCCACATTTTGCTTAGAAATTTCCTAAGCCAAGTATCCAAGTCCTTCACTTACAAGCTCTATCTTCTACAAAGCATTCAAGCATAATTCAGCCAAGTTATTTCTCACCTTATAGCAAGGATTAACTTTCTTTCACTGCCATTTCCTTTTAAGGACTCACTGAGAGCACCTTAAATGCCCACATTCCTAGTAACATTTTGTTCATGCTAGAAGCTTTCTCTACAGCTCCTCTCACTTCCTTCTGATCGGTCATCAGATTTGTCCTTAATGTCCATAATTCTACTAACAGTCTCTTCAAGGAAGTCTAGTCTCTTACTATTAAGCACCTCAAGACTCTTCTAGCCTCTACCCATTATCCGATTCCAAAGCACATTCCACGTTATCCGGTATTTGTAGCAGCAGCACCCCACTTCTTAGTACCAAATTCTGTCTTAGTTCCTGGGGCTGCCATAACAAAATACCACAAAATGGGTGACTTTAAAGGATAGAAATTTATTTTATCCCCTTTCTGGAAGCTATAAATTCAAATTCGGTGCATGAGCGGGGCTATGCTCACTGTCTCTGTCATTTATATGTGAATACCCTTCCTTGTCTTTCTCAGCTTCTGGTAACCCCAGGCATTTCTTAGAGTTCCTTGGCTGGTAGAACCCCACAGGCTGTCTTTCCCAGTGTGTGCGACTCTGCTTTGCTGTTTGTTCTTCTATTTTATAAGACTCCACTCAGAGGAGATTAGGATTAGGATCTATCCTACTCCAGTATGACTTTGTGAACTTAACTGATAACATTTGCAAAAACAAACAACAAAAAAAACTGCCTTATTTCCCCAAACAAGGTCACTCATATGGACAGGTACAAGGCATAGGATTGTGTCTTTGGGGGACACAATTCAATCTATAATAAGATTTTTCCAAAGGAAGATATATAAACATCCGTTAAACACATGAAAGGGCTCTCAACAACATCAGTAATCAGGGTAACGCAAATTAAAACTACAGTGAGATATTACTAAATACCTACTGACAGCACACACAGTTACTGTTGAGTAAAGTCCAAGTCATGGTGACCCCATGTGTTTCAGACTAGAACTGAACTTTATAGGGTTTTCAATGACTAGAATCTTTCAGAAGTATATTGCCAGGTCTTTCTTCCAAGGCACCTCTAGTGGATTCAAACTGTCAACCTTTTGGTTAATAGCCAAGTGCTTAACTGTTTGTACCTCCCAAAGACTCCAAAATACCCATTAGGTTGGCTAAAAACTTAAAAGACCAACAATCTCAAGTGTTGGCGAGGATGTGGAAAGTATAAAAGGCTTATGTAGTACCAGTAGGGATGTAAAATGGTACAACTTACTTTGGAGAACTGTTTGACAAATGTTTGAAAACTTTAAACAAATACATACTATGTAACCCAGCCATTTTATTCATAAGTATTTACCCAAGAGAAATACACCATATATCCACACAAATGCTTGACTACAAATGTTCCTGGCAACATTTTTCATCATAGCCAAAAACTGGAAACAATCCAAAGGTCTACCAACAGGGGAATGTATAAACTAACTCTGGTACACTAGTATGATAGACCATTACTTAGAAATAAACAAGAATGGGCAACTGATACATGCAACAACATGGATCAATTTCAAAATCTTTCTACGAGTATGTGAGTAAAAGAAGCAAGACAGAAAAGAGTTCATGCTATATGGTTTAGTTTATAGGATATTATTTTAAAAAATGCAAACAGACTCATAGTGAGAAAAGGCAGATCACTGGTTGCCTGGGACGAAGGTGGAGATAGTCACATACTTCCAAGGAGAAAAAGCAATTTTTGGAGGTGATAAAAGATCCTTTATTTTGATTGTGGCTATGTCTTCATGGGTGTATACTTCTGTCAGAAGTCTTCAAATCATGCACTTCAAATGGGTGTGGTATATAAACGTGTGTAGTACATAAGTCAAATCTCAATAAAGTTGATCGAACAAAAGCTAAAAATATGAGTCTAAACCTCATTCATACAGAAAAATGAATTAAGCTATTTGAATGGGATAAGAGTACCAGGATAAAACATTCAAGCACTGTGTTATTGCTATTATGGAGTACCCTTCCCTCCAAATTAAACAAGGCACATACAGTGTGGGATGTGCTCAGCTCTGGAGGGGAACAAGACTCAGACAGAAGCTCACAAAGCACTTCCAGGAAACTGAACTTTCTTGAACTATAATACCCTGTCCTTTCCCTCAAATCCTGTATGCCAACTAGTGAAGGGGCTAGGAATAAATAAATGTACTATAAGAAGACATTCTGTAAGTGATATAAGAAGTGGAAATAGAGTCACCTAGAAGTCCAGAGGAAAAATTAATCCCCAAATAAAGAGGATTCTGGTGGCGCAGTGGTTAAAAGCTCAGCTGCCAACCAAAAGTTCAGTAGTTCGAATCCATCAGCAGCTCCTTGGAAACCCTATGGGGCAGTTCTACTGTGTCCTATAGGGTCTCTATGAGTCAAAATTGACTCGAAGGCAACAGGTTTAACAGGAGACACTTCCACAGAAGAGCTGACACCAAACACAACTATTAAAGCCTGGCAAGATATAGGGTAGCTTGAGGGAGAGTAGCTGGACAAGGAAACCATACAAACCTGTCAAAGAGAAGGAAAGACCGTGAAGAGCCTGCAGGGAAATGGAAGCTGAGGGAGGAGTGTTTAAGGGAGGCAGTATCCCAGATTCTGTTTGATTCATCCTTGCCAACATCTTGTTGCATTATTTATTTTTAAAATTCAATACATCCCAGAGGAGCATTAATAATACCATTTTCAATTTAAACTGTGTATATGGGATCTGAATAGCGATTCTGATATAGTCAAATGGGAAGCGTGCCATTGATAAAATGAGACTTTACACTATACATTGTCTTTTGGCTAACTCTTTTATGAGTAGAATAATATCCATTCATCAATTAGTCAGACTGATTCACTGAGGTACGGAGCAGTCAAGCATTGGTGATTTAGATTGGTTTTACAAATAAGTTTCAAAGAGTATTAAAACCAAACCTGTTGCTATCGAGTGATTCTGGCTCATAGCGACCCTACAGGACAGAAGTAGAACTGCTCCACAGAGTTTCCAAAGAGTAGATGGTGGATTTGAACTGCCAACCTTTTGGTTAGCAGTTGAGTGCTTAACCATTATGCCACCAGGGCTCCTCAAAGAATATTAGACCCACAGAAATCCCATGGTCCACCAAACCTGCATCAATCCTAAAAGACCTCCATCGGGCCCTCAGTGCTCTCATGTATCCACACTCTCACTTTCACCAGATGCATTTATTTTCAGCTTCACAAAGAAACAGAGGTCAGTAGCCTTGAATTTCCTCAATTTACTTGCCCATTCTACCTTCAAAATTCTTTTGTTTTATAAGAGGAATTTCTCCCCTTGTACAAGGTTAATGGTTAATTTGTGCCTCCCGTTTTTTCTGACCTCCTTTAAGACTTCACTTTGCATATTAATTAATTCACCTTTATTTCAGACACTCTGCTTTCTGCTACCACTAAGTCTTTCACAAAAACTCACGTCTCCCCCATGATAAAAATAAAAGCAAAAGTCCTTTCCTGAAAATGTCCTTTTCTTGTCAAACCACCACGTCAAAATTCATGCTCCAGTCAAGGTAGATGTTCTTAAAACAGTTTTTATTTAGTACTTCTACTTTTCGATCACCACTAAGCTCAATAAATTGGATTTGGGGCCCAGTAAAACTTTGCAGTAGGGCCTGCAATGAGTTCCTAAATATCTCTCCAACGTGTCCACTACTCTAAGTCATAGCCACTGATTTCATTCAGGCTTTTATCATCTGTTGTAAGACCTCTTTAGGTTGCCACGTAACTGTTTGCACGCATCTAGGCTCAATGCTGCAAAACCTATGCTCTGCCTTAAAACACACATGTCCTGCTGTCACACCCTCTCCCTATTACAAGTCAGAATACATGCCTCAGCTCTGAAGGTAACTGTTCAGTCTCTCTCTGTCCACTACCTCCATCCCTCACCCCTCAACTTTCTACACTTTAGTCACATCAAATTACTTACAACTGTCGTGCTTGATCTTGTCTCCGTGTTTTCGCACGCTTGGTTAACTTTGTGTGGAAAACCACTCAGCTCCAACTCCTGCCCCCACTACCTCAATCCCATTCATTAATGTGGTCTTGAGTCTTCAATTCCTCCCTTGTGGGTGGGGAGTACTGACCCATAAATTGGCTCCGGGATCAGCCAAGTGACTTGTAGCCAAACTTAGAAGCATGGGAGAGCACAATGGAGATAATGGCATTACCCAGCTGACTCAAAGATTTGTGAGAAATAATAAACGGCTGCTGTTTTAAGCTCTAGAGCCCTGGAGTCACAGGGGCTAAAAGCTTGGCTGCTAACCAGAAGGTCAGCAGTTCAAATCTACCAGAGGCTCTTTGAAAAACCTTTGGGGTAGATCTACCCTGTCTTATAGAGTTGCTATGAGAGGGAATCAACTTGATGGCAATGAGTTTGGTTTTTGGTTTTAAGTTCTTAAGTTTTGCTGTGATTTGTTACACAGCAATGGCTAACTGATACAGTTAATTTTGTTTTATATATCCTCGAAAAAAACCCACTGCCATCTAGTCGATTCCAACTCACAGCAACCCTATGGGACAGAGTAGAACTGTCCCATAGGATTTCCAAGTCTGTAAATCTTCACAGAAGCAGACTGCCACATCTTTCTTCCACAGAGCAGTTGATAGATTTGAACCACTGACCTTTTGGTTAGCAGCCAAGTGCTTTAACCACTGCATCACCAGGACTCCCATATACTTCCTCAAAAACTCTCTGTTAATTATCTTTGCATGTCCAATACCTGGCAGAAAGTGGTTGCTCAAAAAATGTGCAATGAACAAATAAAAAGATGAAATAGTATGTATTTAGCAATGCCTACTCCTTCTATAGAAACCCTCGTGGCATAGTGGTTAAGCGCTATGGCTCCTAACCAAAACTTTGGCGTTCGAATCCACCAGGTGCTCCTTGGAAACTCTGCGGGGCAGTTCTACTCTGTCCTATAGGTTGCTATGAGTTGGAATCAACTCTACGGCAATGGACTTTTTTTGGTAGTCCTACTTCTACCCTTAGTCATTTTTACCACATGTATTTGATCTCTTTTTAAAGGTTTAGAAATGACAGGCACGTTACTGCAAAATATACATCACAATTTCATCATAAACATAGGGTGTCATGAAAATAAGGGTAAAGAAGCATGGAAACTCTTTACTGGTGATTCTTATAAGGTTTATACTTGTTAAGTACGTAATATTATCGGCAACCTGTGCTTATTCCAATGTTTGATTTGATAACTATAATGCCACTGTATGTAGTAAAATTTTAGAATTCAAGATGGTGCTACCAATTGTGAAATCACAAAACATTTTGAACTCAATCATTAATTCACTTGAATTTGCCTGGATGCAAGCTACAGACCCTATGTACTTTCAACTCCAACGTCAGCCTATTTTATGGAAATTAGAAGGTAAAAATATTGAGGAGTTTCCCATTCTCTTTGCAAATTAACTTGTAATGATTCTTAAGAACTTGCCCTTCAACATAATCTCTCTTCTACTTTAGTTATTCAAACATTAGCTTGTCTTATTTTAATGGAATTACAATAGCATTTTGAGTCTTTATTGCCACAAGCTGTAAGATTACTAATGGCAATTTTTAGGTTATCTAACCAGTCAAGCATCCAACAATCCACGAATTTAGCTATGTTTATTATTAATGAAGCTGCACAAACCCCAGTGTATTGTCATACATTTAATTTCTCAAACATTGTGATAATATAAACAATATACAAGAAAATGTTTTTCATGAATAAATATAAGAAGATTAGTTTTCTTTTTCCTTTTTGACATGCACTAATTCATACATATATTAATTCAACAAATATTTTGAGGGCCAAATGTATTCTAGCTTATGAGAGAGAATATAGGTAGAAAATGTGTGGGATTAGTGGAAAGGAATGATATTTAAATAATCACAATGCCATGAGTGCTTTCATTAAAGTGTATACAAAATCATGGGGAAATAGAGAGTGATCATTTTTCTTCGGGATGTTTCCAAAGGGAGGGGTAAGTAAGATTTCATAGATGGACAAGGTGTGAAAAGGCATCCTGAGACAGAATGGTGTATCTAAAGTCAAAGAAACTGGGAATGTTATGAACTGAATTGTGTCTCCCAAAAGACATGTTGAAGTCCTAAACCTGCAGTGGAAAATGTAACCTTGTTTGGGGAAATAGGGTTTTCTTTGCAGATATTATCAGTTAAGGATGTCGTTTGGAAGAGGATGGGTCCGAATCCTAATCCCTTTGGTGTGGCATTTTATAAATGAAGAGAGACACAGACACACACAGGGGAAAACAGAGACCATATGGTTACCCAGCCTGGAAGGTGGGTCCTTGTCTGGTGCACTCAGGCTTGCCAATTGTCTGGACACAGGTCTTTCAGAAAGAAAAAGTACCTTTATTGCAATACATAGAGGAAGGGGCCGGGAGGAATTTCCTCAGACCTGACTCCCTGAGCTATAGGGCTTATATGTGATTTGGGCAGCAAGATGGCGGCCACACAGGCATACTGGAGAGGGAAAATTCTAGAAGTTGGCCGGGAAACAGAAGGCGACTTGATTCTTGTCAGACGTTTACTGCAGAGTAGGGTTCAGGTGATGACTTTCCTTTTGATTCATTCTGCCTGTTGCATCTTCTGTTGAAGTTAATTAGTGGTCACAGCTGGCCCTTCTATACATGTAGGGTGGACCAACTCTGGCTTGGGCTAGTTTAAGAACTAATAGAAATTTACTGGCATTCTTAGAGTCAGGTTACAACATGAGGATGGATGCAGATGCGTCTATAAACAGCAAAGCAATGCCAAAGATTGTCAACAGCCACCAGAAACTACACAAGAGATATGGAACGGTTCCTCTCCTAAAATCCCCAGAAGGAATCAACTCAGCTAAAATCCTAATTTGGACTTCCAGCCTCCAGACCTGTGAGAAAATAAATTTCTGTTCTTTGTAATATTTGTTCTAGAATCTCTAGGAGACTAAACCAGGGAAGTATTTACTAGTTCCAAGAAGAGTTTACTTTTGACTATCTAGTACAGTGTGATAAAAAGTCTGATCCATGGACTAGCAGCATCAGCATCACCGAGGAGCTTGTTAGAAATTCAAAGTTTCTGACCGTGTAGGTTTAGAGTGGGTTTTAGAATTGTGTTTCTAAGTTTCCAGTGATTGCAAAGATGCAGGCCTGGGGAACACACTTTGAGAACCACTGACTTTGGGTGGGAGTAACTAATAATGAATTTTAAAATGTTGGGGTCAAATTATGAATGGGCTATGTGGTTGGCAGAATTCTAAGATAGCCCCCAAAGTTCCAGAACACTGGTATACACGCATCTTCTGTCCATCATTCAGTCAAACACTATTCTATGTAAATTGTGAAGGGAATTTGAAGATGTAATTGCTGTCTCAAATAAGTTGACCTTCTGTCTCCTAGGAGATTATACAGGTGGGCCTAAACTAATCTCCTGAGCCTTTTATATCTCTGGTCCAGGTGTCAGAGTTGGAAGAAGTCAAGAGATTTGAAGCAGAAGGATTATGACATGACCCTGGCGGGTTGAGGAGTACAGTAAGCCTTTAAGAGTGGACTCTGGCTCCCAGGTGACAAGGAGCAAGAAAATGGGACCTAAGTTTTATAACCACAAGAAAATGAATTTTACCAAAAAACAAGAGCGAGCCAGCAAGTGGACCTTTTTTCCTCCAAATGATAACTCGTTATGGCTGTCTTGAGTTACCTACTGCTGCTGTAACAAAAATACTTTCAGTGGGTGGCTTTAAAGAACAGAAATTTTCTTGTAGTTTTTACATAGCAATAGAAAAATAAATGTCAACCCTTAAAAAGGTTTGTACTTCAAGTTCAATCCCCAAGATATGGAGAACCATTAAACATTTTAAAGCAAATGCGTGTTTGTTCACATTTGTTTTTAAGAATTCACACTTCTGGAACCATGAGGGAAAAGGTTTAGGAGCAGGCAAAAGTGAAGCTGGGAAAGCTAGTTATGGGGTCATTATAAGAATCCATGTGAAGCAAATGATAAGTATCTTAAGAAAGCAAGTAGCATTGGGCATATTAGAAATAGGGAGACAGAGGCAGATTCCCGGAATCTGGAAAAGTTAGAACGGGCAGGGTCATTGACAGATTTGACATGGAAGATGAGGAAAAAATCAAGGACGACTCAGGTTTCTATATTGGGTGACTCTCTTAAATTCAAGTGAGAACAGAAGATCTAAAAAAAAGTTGGAAATAAACATCTTACACAAGTTTAAAATAATGTATTATTTTCATAAGTTTTTAAAAAGAGAAAATTAGATAAAGGCAAGTCATATACATCATTTTCCCCAAATAACATCAGCTGTATCATGGATTATAATCTGTGCTCTCTTGCAATTCATAGCTCCTTCTTCTTCCCTCTCTCTTACGTATTGTTAGTATTTGCTCACATCATATATAGCTAGGAATAAGTTAAAAAGTCGTGACTATTGCTTTGTTGTCCAAATACAGAACAATAAATTAATGTCTTATTAAAAATATATGAATCTCTAACCGTTCTAACTAACCGTTCTATTCAAGGAAAATTGGAGTCAGTGTCACCTAATTGTACATTTTTAACTAATACTAGAATTGTATGTTTTATAAATACTTTTTTCCTATAAATTGCAAAACTAACACCTGATTTCAATAATTTAAAGAATACACTATAAATGTATGTAACACAACATTGATAATGTTCTCCTTGCTACACTCCTCATCTGACCAATGAAACCAATACTAAGAATCTATTGTATATTTTGTACAACTTTCTCCTCGCTCATAAATAAATGGTTGATATATACATGACTGATAAATAAATGGCTTAAGAGTAAATTTCTTGTGATGCAGCTGTTTTGATACCCATCAAAATATAAATAAAAATAGGTGGTCTTTTATCCTAAGCTATACCATGAAAAAAAAATTTTTTTTTTTTTATACCATGAAGGCTAATACAATACTTAAGTGAGTCTATGTTATTCTCTGCAATATCTAATCTCTAAATAATGTTCACAGAAAGGCCCATAAATAAATAAAATAAACAGATGAGCTTTCCAATTATAACTATCTTTTATTTAAATGAGACCATTTATTTAAATTGTTAGGAAATAGATATCATTTAATTAACTTTTATGCGTATGGACAGCCACTAGAAACTGAGAAGATCTTTACGAAAGCTCCCAGATTTTACTATATGCAATCCTGAAATTTTCCTGAGTTACCCAAGCATCATTATTTATTACTTTGACAACAGAAATGTCAATAAAAGCACAACTATTGGATTTACTTGTATAATTGAGACTAATTTATTGCACAGTGAAACACCATGAAATATGATGTAACATTGGTGTAGAGGAGAAGACCATTGTCTTTTATACAGTATGTTTTTGTAATAATGTCACCTGCAAAACACAGTATAAGGTCATTTATGCCTATGATATATTTCACACTAAAAATATTGCCAAGAAAACAGAATTTCTAAAATTATCTATTAGTAATTGAAATAGACACTGAATAGCTTCATTTGGTATGAAATCAAGAGCCACCTTTATTGTGAACTCTCAGATCTAAGTCAAAATCATGTTCCAGAGAATAAAAGTAAATGCCACCGAGAATTTATCGCATTTCTCTTATATTGCCATTACGCTTACTTTTTTTCAAAAGAAAGTCCTCTGAAATTTGAAACGTTGTAGTGCAATGTTTATGAAAAGAAGTAGAATAAATGCTTCCCTTATTTCTGTGTAGACTGCATCATTACTTTTCTGAATAACCTCAGGCACATCTTGCTCCACTGGTTTATTGAGTGAGACACGTTATAAGTCGTATCTCCATAAGCTTATCTTTCTCCCTTGTGTGCTTTCCTCAAAGATTTCTTCTCCCCCACTAATGCATGGTGGAAGTTATCAAGGCCGAGAATTTGTCTAACTATGCAGTTCTTTTAATTTTAATTTTTTTTTATTTTTCTTTTAATTAATGCATTTAATACTTACGTATTTTGGTCAATGTGAATGCTAAGTGCACGAAGAACACTAGTTTTCAATTCAAGAATCCAACTAAGCAGTGTTTACAGAATCCATACAAAAGAAAGATTTCTGTTGGAATGTAGCACAGGTAAGAGAGGCAAGATAACTGCATGGGGAATTTACTTATGTATTCGTATTTTCTTTCGAATGTTAGAGTCTACTATATTCAGGCACTTTTGCTACCCACAGAATGCATACAGTAAATTATTGTACTTGAATAACTTTTTGTTGCTATTTCAGAAGATAACATCTTGCGTGTCTGCTATATGAGCAGCACTTTACAAATATTTTTTCTAATTATCAGAACAACCCAGGTAAGCAGATAAAAGAAACCAGCTCAAAGAGAATAAGACACTTACCAAAGCTCCATAACTTGTAGAAAGAGAAGGCTGCCTTGGAATCTTGTATGCATAATGCTTGTGAATTACTAAAGATGGCCACCGTTTCCATTCCCCTTGAATCTAGGCAGGGCTTGTGACTATTTCAATTGATAAAATACGTTGGAAGTGGTGGCTTGCCAGTTCTTGGTCTAGCCCTTAAATGGACCTGTAGTTTCCACTTCCTCTCTCTTGAAATATTTCCTTTTAGGATGTTCCCTTTAGGAATCCAAAAGGCACAGGTAGGTGCTCATGTCAACAACCATAGTTGAACTCCCAGTTGACAACCAGCATCAACCGTCAGCCACATTAGTGACCTCTCCTAGGCATTCAGTCAAGTCAAGCCTTCAGATGGTTTTAGTCCCAACAGACGTTTGACATTAAAGGCCTCCATGAGAATACCCCAGCTGAGCACAGTGAACCCATAAAACTATGAGAGATAATAAATAATTTTAAGCCACTGCTGTTGTTGTTAGGTACCATCAAGTTGGTTCCAACTCATAGCGACCCTATGTACAACAGAATGAAACACTGCCCAGTCCTGAGCCATCCTCACTATCGTTGTTATACTTGAACCCATTGTTGCAGTCATTGTGTCAATCTATCTCACTAAGGGTCTTCCCTTTTTCACTGACCTTCTACTTTACCAAGCATGATGCCCTTCTCCGGGACTGATCTCTACTGATAACATGTCCAAAGTACTTGAGATAAAGCCTTGCCATCCTCACATCCAAGGAGCAATCTGGCTGTATTTCTTCCAAGAGACTTGTTCGTTCTTCTGGCAGTCCATGGTATAGTCAATATTCTTCACCAACACCATAATTCAACGGCATCATTTCTTCTTTGGTCTTCCTTATTTGTTGTCCAGTTTTCACATGAATATGAGGTGATTGAAAATATGGCTTGGCTCAAGCTCACCTTAGTCCTTAAAGTGACATCTTTGCTTTTTAACACTATATATATATATATATATATATATGTGTGTGTGTGTGTGTGTATGTACACACATATACATAATCTTTTAATGGTTTTCCCATAAACTTTTAACTCATATTTTACATAATAATAGACTTTTCATTATCTATTTCTAGCACCTGAAGTACAAAAACATTTTTCAACATTAATTCTAATCTCTAGGTCTTTCTATTTTCCATGTTTTATTTTATTCATTTAAAATCACCCACGTTTGCCAATTTCTTTATGAGATGTTTCTTCTGGCACTCTTTGCCTTCCTTCTGTGTTTAATTTCTTTCTATCTAATAATAGATAACTAAGGTTATTGTTCTGACAACTAAAGGGACTAATGTCTAGCAAAACACCTGGTACCTTGCAAGGTGTCAATATATGTTAGTAATTTCACTTAATTTTATGTGATTCAAAGCGGTTTCTTAAGAGGTGCTGTTATAGATTGAATTGTGTTACCTAAAAATATGCATTGTAAATTTTAACCCTTTTACCTGTGGTTATAATCTTATTTGGTAATGGGTTTTCTTTGTTATGATAATGAGGCAGTATTAGCTTGGGGTGTGTCTTAACTCAATCTCTTTTGAGATATAAAAGAGCAGAATAAGCAAGCAAGCAAAAATGGAGGGGAAGGTACATGCCACATGATCGCCAAGTAACCTAGGAATAAAAAAAAAAAAAAAAAAAACCCGTTCCCGTTGAGTAGATCCTGACTCACAGGGGCCCTGTAGGACAGAGTAGAACTTCCCCATATGGTTTCAAAGGAGTGCCTGGTGGATTCGAACTCCCGAGCTTTTGGTTAGCAGCCATAGTTCTTGAAGCTGAAAAAAGATAAAGACCTTTCTCCCAGAGGAGACACAGAGAGAGAGCTTTCCCCTAGAGCTGACACCCTGAATTCAGACATCTAGACTCCTAAACAGTCAGGAAGTAATTTTTTGTTCACTAAAGCCACCCACTTGTGATATTTCTGTTATAACAGCACTAGATAAACAAAACAGGTGCTGTCATCAAATACTTTGCCATTTAATAGAAATACTGTTAAATGAGTATGGGTTAACACAACAAAGTGACTTTTTACTTGAGACAATGAGGAAAATATCAAAGTGGGAAGTAAAAGGGAAGATATTATAATGGATTTGATTTTTTTACAATATAAAATATAAACAATTCTAAAAGTATACAAAGAGGTCTCTTTAAACACTTCCCAATACAACAGTGCACAATACTTTTCCCAATGTTCACAAAATAAAATTTAATTCCTTGTACCATTTTCAGTCCTCATGATCTGACCAAAACTACTTTCCCCAACTCAATGGAAATTAAAGTTTCAGTGAACATGTGTTTTAGATGATCAAACAAGTGATACAGACTCAGTTGAAAAGCAAGTTTTATCAACTAGGGCTTGGTAATCCAGGGAAAAACGGAGGAATGAAGTGGTTGAAGCATGTGCAGGGAGATAGAGATTGGCTATCTCAGGGGAAATATGCAAGCTTAAGATTTCCAAATATGAGCATTTTCATGTGTTTGCACATCCTGAATGTAGCCATGGATGTGAGCAACTTTCTGGGATTGGTATACTTTGTCTACTCTTCCGATTTCCAAGAAGAGAGTGGCGCAGTAGTTAAGAGCTTGGCTACTAACCAAAAGGTCAGAAGTTTGAATCCACCAGCTGCTCCTTGGAAACCCTATGGGGCAGTTCTACTCTGTCCTACAGGGTCACTATGAATCGGAATTGACAGCAAAGAGTTAGGTTTTTTTGTTTGTTCCTGATTGCATGCAGATCCCCTAGTCCACCTCCCGGAGTTGAATGAGCTGTTTGGCGACTTTGAGTTGGGCATATATTGTGCAGTCTCTTTTCTTTTTTTTTATCATATCATCTACTTGCCTGGGAGAAGCACGCTCTGGTGGTCAGCCGTCCATGCCATAGATTTTATAGAAGCAAGCTCTGCATTAAACGGAGAGGCTAAAGTTGTCCTGCACGCTCTGTGACTAGGCTGCAAAGTCTTTTTCTAGAGTTTACTATTAGGAAAGTAGCCCTTATAAGTGTATTGTGCTCCTTATTACAATTGTTATTATAATAAAAATTCTACTTACAATATACATGATGATATACAGTACAATAATAATATTAACAATTACAAGGATATTTTATTTGTATCAGCCTTTTGTCTTAATTCTCAATAGGTTGGGAACTTGAGGATTAACTGTTAACAAGGTTAGTATGTGTCTTCTAGGTAAAAAGTTAATATTTGATTGACACTAAAGTTTTATTACATTTTAACGTTATACAGATATTTTATATGTCCTGAGACTTAACTTTACAGTCAGCCCTTGAGTCAAATTATTCTAGACCTAGAATGAAACACATTATGTGATGTGGGTAAGAATGCCTTATCAGGTTGATGTTCTTTTGTTGAAAAAAATACAAAGTAACTATACCGTAGGTGTTAAAATGGCCTACTTTATAACTTCGGGATTTATATAATATAAAAGTTTGCGAAGGAAAATAAAACTCTAGAAAATGGCTACTGTGTCAAAACTTTTTTCCCTAAAGGCTCTGTGTGTGTGTGTGTGTGTGTGTGTGTGTGTGTGTGTGTGTACCTGAGAGAAAGAGAGAGAGGAGAGCTTATTTTATAACTTAAAATCTGACTCAGAAACTGATTAGGAAATTTTCCCCACATAACGTTAAGTCCAAATAACCTGCATAATTTCTAGGCATGCCTCAAAATTGGTGGAGCAGCCACCGTACACCCTATTTTCCATATCACCCAAAAGTACTCTGAAAATTCTTCCCTGTTCCCCACACGACACCATGCTCTATAAGTCAAAAGGGCAACCGCAAGAAAGGGATAAAAAGACAAGAAGTTTCTGCCCTGAGGGAGGCATTGAGATAAATCCTGTGAACAATGGAGAGCTGTTCCATGGAAATCTTTCACAAACATACATATAATATAAGGTTACTCAATAATAATAATCTTAGCTGAGATGTATTGAATGTCTATATGTGCAGGCATTTTTATAGATCGTGTAACATATTTAATCTTAAAAATAAGAAGTATGCATCCTCAACATTCCCATTTTGTAGATAAGAAAACAAAAGCACATGAAGTTTGAACGACCTGCACACAACCTCGCATAGTTGATGGCAAAACTGGGTTTCAAGTGTGTAAAGTCTATTTCCGGATCTGTCGTTGGAAGCATTACTGTGTGCTCTCCCTTGCACTGGGAGAGCTGCGCTTACCCATCCACACCCACCTTGGCATAAAAATGAAGCCACTAAAGGAGTCATAACTGAAGTGCCAAGGCTCTCCTCTCTGCTTCTTCATACCCCTTAAGCGATAGAGTTCACATCATCCTTCAAAGTATTTGTGCCAGTTTTCTGTGAGTCACGAGGAGGTATCTCGTTTGTAATCATGGACTTAGTCCTCTTCAGCTATCCGAGTTGTTCATGTGTTCCTTTTTCCTCTGTCCTGACAACCTGCAGCATCCTGCTCTCAGGCTTCTGATATTTAATGTCCAGTGTGGTGATGTCTGTTAATCACCATTCTTTCATCTGCTTATGTGTTCCTTTGACATTCCTCCATAATTTTATTTTGTTGCTGTTTTTGCTTGAAAACTTTTCTCTTTTTTTGACACTACAAGACGCTTCAAATTCTTCCGGTGTATTTTTTGTCCCAGTCCCAAATTAAGCCATTTTTTAAAGCATCTCTGTTTTTCTTTTTTCTTGGAGAATGCTTTAGAAACCAAGACCTGGGCACTAAGTACACTCCTTGCTTTACTGTTGCCTCCTAATCTAATCCATTATCACATAGATTGTTTTAGTTTTCTCTTTCCCATCTTTAAACTATCACAGAGATTGTGAAAAACTGGCTCAGAAGATCCACCTTCCATTTTCACAGTTGTTCAATTGCTATATGCATTATAGAAATTTCAGAGTTATTACTCATATGCTCAAATGGAAATGACCTTATCAACTAGAGTACAGTGCTTATGTACAATAGCTTTTGCCTTTATACTTACAGACTTCCTTCATCTCAGTAGTTACTTACACTGTAATTTTCTCCTTACACTTTTCAGTGAGTTTGTTACATACATTTATAAACCAGTTAATTTTTTTGTTACATCCGACATTCCATCTTGTGATTCCTTATTTCTTAAAATTTTTTCATACATTATTAACATTATTATTATCATACATGTATTTTTTTCATATTTTATACTATCATGTCATATGTATGTTATTATTATTGTCATACATACATTTCATGTACTCTGTGCTGTAAAGTTCTACGGATTTTGGCAAATTCATAGTGTGATCCATTCACAATTACAGTATTAAACCCTATGAACGCCTTGTGCTTTAGCTATTCAGCTCTCCAGCCATACAAAAACCCTAGTAACCACTAACATTTTAACTGTCTCCACAGTTTTGTCTTTCAGAATGTCATATACATGAAATCATATACATCATTTTCAGACTGGCTTTTTTTTTTCTCTAGAAAATTTGTATTTGAGACTCATCCATGTCTTTGTGTGACTTCATAGCTTATTTATTTTTATCAAGCTATCCCATTGTATGAATGCATGGCAGTGTGTTTGTACGTTCTCCTATTGGGAGACATGTTGGTGGCTTTCAGTTTTTGGCAATTGTAAATAAAATGGCGGTAAATATTCTCTAGTCTTTTTTTGTGTAAACATACAATTTTGAGTCATTTGGGTAAAAGTTTGGGAGCACAATTGCTGAATTGTATGTTTTGTATCCTAGGAAACTGCCCGAGTGTATTTCAAAGTGATTGTACCATTTCCCGCCACACCCCACCCCCAGCAACCGACACGTGTTTCTGTTGCTCTACACCTTCTCGGGCATTGATATTCTCAGTTTATTTTTATTTGTTTGTTTTTTTTTGTATCTGTGTTTTAGCCAATTTAATAGGTATACAGTGGTATCTCATGGTTGTTTTAATTTGCATTTCCTAATAACATGGTGTTAACACTTTTCCTATGCTTATCAGACTATCAGACAGCTGTATATCTTCTTTATTGAGGTGTCTGTTTTTATGTTTTACTCACTTTTTGTATTTTTCTATCATTGTTCAATTTTAAGAATTCTTTTCATAATTTAGATATCAATCCTTAAGTATGTGTGTTTTTTTGCACATGTTTTCTCCCAAGCTGTGATCTGTCTTTTTATTCTCTTATGTATCTTTTACAGAGAAAAAGTTTTTAATTTTATTGAAGTCTAACTTACCAATTTTTTCTTTAACTGATTATGATTAATATTGTATCTAAAAATTTATCCTTAAACCTATGGTCGCAGAGATATTTGTCTTAGTCAGCTGGTGCTGTTGTAACACAAAGACCATGAACGTATTTCCTCAAACTTCTGGAGGCTAAAAGTCCAAATCAAGGTCCTGGCCTGTGGCTTCCCTCTTTGTCAGTAACCCCAGGCATTCCTTGGTTCCTTGGCAACAACCTTTACATGACATCTATCTTCCCCATCTGTGTGTGTGTCTCTGCGTCTATTCTGGTCTTTTATAACTCAAAAGTAATTAGGTTTAAGAAACATCCTACAATGGTATGATCTCAGCCAATTGACTGCATTACATTAGATTCCATTATGGAAGGTGATTATATTGCATTAGATGTGAGATCTTTACATTACATTACATCCAAATGTATAGGGATTAGGATTCCAACACATATTTTGAGGGGACATAATTAAATCCATAACACCATCCTTCTATGCTTTCTTCTAGAAATTTTGTAGTTTTTCATTTTACTTTTAGGTCTATGTTTTGTACTAAGTTAATTTTTGTGTAAATTGTAAGGTCTGTGTTTAAGGATTTTTTGCAGATGAAAACATCCAGTTGTTCAACCACCATTTGTTGGAAAAAATTCTCCCCATTGGATTGCCTTTGCACCTTCGTCAAAAATCAATTGACAATTTTTGTGTGAGTCTATTTCTGAGTTCTCTATTGTGATTTATTAATCTACGTCTATCTTTCAGTAATACTATGCTGTATTGATTAATATAATATAATATTAAGCCTTGAAGTTGGTTAGTCACAATCTTCCAACTTTGTTCGTCTTTCACATTCTGTTAGGCATTCCAGGTCTTTTTTCTTTCCACATAAATTTTTGAATTCATTTGTAGATATCTACAAAACAGTTTATTGAAATTCTGATTGGGATTATATTGAATCTATATATCAAGTCAGGAAGAATTGACATCTTGACAACATTCAAATTCCAATTTATGGATTATCTCTCAATTTATTTAGCTTTCTTTGAAGTCTTTCATCAGTATTTTCCTTGAAGTTTTTAAAAACATTTCTTTTCTCATCTTATTTCAGTCTCCAGTTCTGAGGACAGTGGCACAACTTGCTGCAATGAAAATGAGGGCCTTGGGGATAAATACTCTCTTTCCTTGATGCAAGGCCCTTATCTTTAGGATTCTCTTACTGTGTCCCAGCTTTATCTTCCATTATGACGCATTTCTTTCTAAGTAATCCAGCACACAAACCCCTTTCCCGTCAAGCCAAGATGTGCTGGTACCCTGGGGTGAGCACAACTAAGCTTCAAGCTAAGATTTTTGATATGCTCGACTGAATAGGCATCCATCCATTGATATTTCTCTTTGTTCTTGGTTGAATGGGAAAAGTGAAAATTGATGGGGAAGGAGATGCTAGAGTAGCATGAAAGGGCATTAAAGGAGGGGCTAGGATCACCCATAATCTTCACTCTAGTATTATTTTTTACCAGAGCTGGTTCTGACAGTTTTCCCATGGGGTCTTATTTGGACCCATCACTATGCTGATTTCTCCAGGCCAAACACACATATTCCTCCATCATATGATTTACTGATTTTACAGTGGGTTTCACACTAGCTTCTCTGGCTGATCCTATTCTATTCTGACTACTTCAATCCTTTAATTCATCACAATGTATACATGACATTTTGTGGCACTGTCTTACAGATTTTGAGGGTTATCATTAATTAAATTTCAACCAATTTATCTTTAAATGCAAAATTAATAATTTTTTACTAGATTACCTATGCTCCTGCCGAAAACAAAACAATTGCAAGATAAAATAGTCCAGCTGGTCTGACAAAAAAGTACTAATCGTTTTAATTAGCTCTTTCTCAAATGATATGAATTTTTTTTAATTTTTTACTTTTTTATCACAGCTAATCCCTAGATTAGTGGGAAGGGCACAATCAAGTCCCAGTTGTAAAGAAAGAATATTGTATCAAGGAATTAAAAATATAATTATGTCTAGTAGATCACAAAGTCTTTGTTTACACATTTCCTTATTTCTAGTTTACTTTTAAACTTGCTCACTTCCATACAAACTACAGGCCAGCACAATACTATTTAAACACATACATTTAGTATTTGTTAACTTCTAGTGTCTGCATTGGGCATATCTGCTGCAAAAGACTCCTTTAAAATGCTAAAAAACAAAGATGTCAATTTGAGGACTAAGGTGCAACCTGACCTAGGTCACAGTATTTTCATATTGCCTCATATGCATGTGAAAGCTGAACAATGAATAAGGACGACCAAAGAATTGATGCCTTTGAATTATTGTGTTGGTGAAGAATATTAAATATACCATGGGCTGCCAGAAAAATGAACAGATGTGTCTTGGAAGAAGTACAGCCAGAATACTCTTTAGAAGTGAGGATGGCGAGACTTCATCTCACATACTTTGGATATGCTAAAGGGACTAGTCCCTGGAGAAGGACATCATGCTTGGTCAAGTAGAGGGTGAGCACAAAAGAGGAAGACCCTTGATGAGATGGTTTGCCACAGTGGCTGCAACAATGGGCACAAACGTAGCTACAGTTGTGAGGATGGTGTGTTTTGTTCTGTCATGCACAGGGTGGCTATGAGTTAGAACCTACTCTAAAGTACCGAATGACAGCAACAATTTCTAGAAATCTAAAATGCAATACAAAGTAAGAAAAAAAAAAAAACCACACCTATTGCTATCAAGTCGATTCTGACCCATAGTGACCCTAGAGGACAGAGTAGAAATGTCCCATGGGGTTCCCAGGGTGAGCCTGGTGGATTTGAACTGTCAACCTTTTGGTTAGCAGCCATAGCATTTAACCACTGTGCCACCAGGGCCCCAAAGTAAGAAAAAGGATGATAAATTAGATTGGATTATTGTACCTTTTTCAGTCTTGGGCATGCACTTGAATCTAGAAAAATTCTTAAGGGAAGATAAGGAATGAGCAGTGTATATGACTGCTACATCCTGATTCAGGTTTTCAAGGCTGGTCTGCCTGATAGCCATTGCAGCCAAGAGCTGCTTACCCTCTCCTTCTGTCCATTAGCAAACAAACCTAAGGTGATGGCAATGGGTGTGGCTCAATTGGGAGGTGCTCAGACCAAGTGGAACCTGTCCCTCCTGTCCATTGTCTTCAAAGTGGTGGGTATGACTCAAGCCAGTGAAACCCATTTTACTAGCCTACGTGCCAAAGAAAAAAATGCAATTTGTCTTACTGCTCCTGAGTGCCATGATAACCTGTATAGTCCATGTTTGTATGCATTTCCTTGTGAGGGAGGAGATGATATAAAAGATTCTGCCCCACGCCTTGTTTGGGGAGCTTGATTTGAGGTATACACCTCTTTGCTCCTTGCCTGCACCCTTGCAATAAGTGCTCTTCCTCCCTCCTCACCTCAGTGTGTCTTTTTTGATGAGAAGTTGCACTGAGCAGGACCTATTTTGGGTACCATGCTCATTTAGTGAAGAATTGAGAACTGCCAGAATGCCAGCTGTATCTCTATTTGGAAACACACATCATCCCTTAACATTAATAACTGAGTGTTGTTTGGAATGATACCCTCACTCTTTCCTGTACTTTGGAGTCCCTTTCCTTATTATCTTACTGTGACACCTATGCTGGTTTGCTGTTAAATACCATCAACTGAAAGAGAATAGGGGAGAGTTTTAATTATAGAGGCAATATTTCTCTCCATTTACTGTAAAGCAGAGGTCAGAAAATGACAACCTGTAGGTCAAACACAGCCTGAAGCCTATCTTGTAAATATTGTTGTTTGGTGCCATTCAGTCAAATTCAACTCATAGTGACCCCATGTGACAGAGTAGAAATACCCCATAGGGTTTTCTAAGCTTTAATCTTTATGGAAACAGATCACCAGGTCTCTCTTTCATGGAGCTTCCGGGCGGGTTCAAACTGCCAACCTTTCGGTTAGCAGCAGTAAACCGTTGTGCCACCAGGTTTTGAAAATAAGTTTTATTAAAACCCAGCCCTACTCATTTAAGTATTGTCTATGGTTGTTTTTGCACAGAGGCTGAGTTGAGTAGTTGTGACAAAGGCCATACAGCCAGAAAAGTTTGAAATATTCACTATCTGACTCGCTAAAGAAAAAGTTTGCTCATCTGTGTTATAGAAACTTTATCACGACACCACTATTACATAATGGTCAGTTTTAAGACTATTATATCTCCCCTGGCTTTAGTGTCTAATAATGAGAGAAAAAATGCCCTGCAAAAGATTTGAATAAATTTCTACATAGTCATCAACATGTAAGTATGGCTTTCATAATCATGTACACTGTCCTTGTTTTTTATTATTGAATCCAGGATAGGTCATTTAAAAGTATTTTACGAACAAGGCAAAAAAAACCTTGCTGTCTCAGTTATTTTTTTCCCCTAAAGAAAAAGTATTTTGCTTGAATTTACAAGTGATGTGCAATTTCTTGTCAAATTTTTTATGTATTTGTTATAACATGGTCTTGACACCACCAGCGGCCAATGTCTCTTCCTATTGATATAAAGTATTAACTGTTACTGCCCAGAACAAGGCGATATTTCAAAAGGGCAGTGCTCTCTTCTGATTTCAAATTCTGCATTTTATGTGAAAACACAATTGCTGACTTCAAAAGTAAGTCTCAAAACCAAGAAGTAGAAATCTAGCAATGAATAACTCTCTAAATATGCTGAACCTCAAAAGCTAGCAACTGAATATATTGCTCATTCCTTGAGGAAAATCGTTTCCAAGCTTCTATGAAGTGAAGCTTGTATAATCTCCAAAATAACTGTAAAATTTCTTTTATCATTTCCCTTTGAAGTACATTTTAGAAGGCTATATTTTACATCTTGAGTCTTTATCACTCTTCTTATTTCTATCATTGCTCATATTCTTCCCTAATGGCAGTGGGTAGTGGGCTAGCCTTCAACAAGATGATTCCAGATTCAAGGGTTCTTTACTTGCCATCTCATGTCCACTTTGGCCTCACCTTCCGTTCCAGCATTCTCATTTTCTGTTATTTCCTACTTTCTGCTAACCAAACTTTCTGCTACCTCTTTTAAAATTTAATTTCACTCTCCAGCCATTTTTTTCTCCTCAATTTCTCCTTTTAAACAATTTAAGGATCAAATGTTGTTTCTCTTCTTCCTGTATCAGTTCTCATTATAACGGTCCATTGTTCCTGAAAGATTCCTGTTTTTCTGCTATACCAAACACCCAAAGTCTTTACAGCATGAACGGGATAGTAGTAACTATTAATCTTCCGTAACTGGGACATAATAAATGGTAGTTAGGGTTATTTGCAGACAAACTTTGCTAGAAGTGCTTTCCTTTAACTGAGACTTTATAGAAATATATCAGGTTATTCTTGGTACACCTGATTAAAAAACTAACTAGAATAAGCCTAAATAAAACAACAACAAAAAAATTATTGTCTTGAAAAACACTAGGGATGAGTAAGAATGGAACCTGTGCTTGGTTCTTTCACAAACAACCATCCACCGTTGTCCCTCAGACTACTGGCTCCATACTCTCATATAGCAGCCTGGTTTTTTCCACACAGGAGAATGTGTGACTCTTAATAAATTGAGCTTCATCACCTGGAGGGACTGAGCCTAACCTACAGAAAATTCGTGGAGACAAACTCTGAGTGTGGCCAGAAACTGAGCCAGGTAATATAACTGATACATCTTCACTAGAAACCCATAGTTGAAGGAAGGTTGGGGCAAAGTTCTCTCGTCAGAAGAAAATACAACTTTCGTAAGAAATAAAGTATGATAAAGAAAACAGAGCAATAGATGGTCATTCCTGACTACAGTTGTGCAGTGTTTTAATTATTGTTACTCACATCTCTTTCCTTCTCTAAATAGTAATTTCTACAAAGATAAGAGCTAAGGCATATTATACCTGATGTCCTAGGGTCTATGTATTTGGCACAGTACAAAATCAAAACATTTTATTGAATTAATGAATAAAATTCTCCCCCTTGAAGATTTCTTTTGAGAACACAGTATGAAAAATGGGGGGGGGGGAAGCATCATCTCATTTCCTGATTGTCACTGTGTATTTTTCCCCACACCTGGTCTTTGTAACTACATCTGTTGGTGCGTGGCAGTGTTTTATCCATCCTGCTTAACATAATCCAGAGTTCAACGTTAGCACTCCATAAATAAAATATAATGGTGTATTTCTCCATGCACTTTCACTATCTCTCAACCAGAAAAGGGCTATAATTTATGTGCCTTCTTGGACTAATAACTCCTTCCTTCAGGACATCTCTGATTTTTTCCAGTACTATTGACCTTTCCCCTTCCACTCTAACTGCCCTAGTGATTTTCGCTTAACTTCAATGTGACTGTCTATTCCAGTAGACTCCCCTGATTTTCAGGTAGGTTTCTTGTCTCACCATCAATCTAGGGCTGCCCTGTCACAAGCCACAGACTTCTCCCCCGTCTCACTCCTTCACCAGCTTCCTACAAACTTGTCTCCGTTGAACAGAGACATGGCAGACACCTGCGTGCAACTTTATCTGGATTTACACTTAATTTGGAAATTAGTGAGGAACAGTGAATCACTTCAAGTGTTTTCACCAAAAGCATTTGTGCTTCCAGTAACATCTTCTCTTCATATTTATTCAAAAAGCCAGAATAACTCCTAAACCAGCCACACTAAACATAATCTCCCCTCTTTACCTCCTGGGGGTTACTCACTTTTGATCCCTAATTTTATTTTTTTAATCAAATATTTAAATAAAAATGAATCTTCAAGGATTTCAGGTAATGTGTAACTAGCATACAGTAACTGAAATACAGATCCTATTATAATCATATTAAATTCTCTTGTTCTCTGTTCTATTTATTACTATAACCTTAAAAACAACTAAAATTATAAATGAAGAGTAACCGGTGTAGCCCAGGCTTTTCTGTGACACTTGGACAAGTTACTTACCCACTTTTCCTCATTTGTAGCTTATACTGTAACAGAATGTTTTAGAATAATAATTAACTAGTGGGACTTTTCCTTTTGTCCCAGGGCTTGAGGACGGGAGCCCTCAGCTGAGATCAAGCAGTACTGCATGGTCCATATTCCAAGGCTAGCAGCCAATAGCTTGTGCCAAGAGGTGTTCCTAATATCAGTAGCCACCTCCTCTAATCTATATAAAAAGAATAGGGAAAACAGAGGACTAAGGATTCTTGAGAGCCATCAGTGTCCCAGGCTGTGTGGGAAATAACGGTGTTTATGTTGAGAAGCAAATGAGAGAGCAATAAGAGCATCACCCATGAATGGATGACTACAAGAAGCAGTAGCAGCACATACCGTTCTAGAATGTCACCTGAAGCAAAAGACATGCTGATTATAGCCTATATCTACCTGCCCAGGGGAGAAGAAAATCAGGGACAGATGGCAGGGACAGGCAAGGAGTAGCAATGAGAGTGTTCTGTGGTCCCATTTTGAGTACAGCAAGAATGTATTAGTGTCCTGTGAACACAGAAAAAAGTACCCATCTTTAGGAGCGTCTCCAACACTGCATCCAAGAGAATGGGCTCCAAAGAAGAGCTCCCAACAGTAAAACTGGATGGAGAGAAATTCTGATGGTGGCAATAAGGAAAAGATTAAAATGAACTATTCAGAGAACTCTGCAGTTGAAGACCCTGGCAGAGCTCTCCATAAAATCCACTCTATACGATTCTTCTTTTGGACCTCTTCCCCGAAAGGGAATTGATGACTAGTTAGCTTTAGCCAAAGAATCATCATAAATCAACAACCAAGGAATCATGATATTTGAGAAAGCGGATTTTATTTCCTACCCATCTCTTGAACCAGTAACCAACAGTAAAAGATCCAAAACCAAACACAGAGCAAGTGGTTAAAGTGCTTGCCTGCCAACATAGAGGTTGGTGGTTTGAATTCACCAGCAGCTCCGTGGGAGAAAAGATCAACTCCCAACAACATTACAGCATAGAAAACCCTATGGGGCAATTCTAGTCTGTTACTTGGGGTCACCATAAATTGGAATTGACTTTTGGGCAGGCCACCACCACCGTCAATCTAGCAGGTCACACCCTGTCTAGCTCCATGCCCCTCAGGCAATTAAGTCTGGTGTAGATTGAATGAGGGGAGTAGCTTTGAATTCAATATGGCATTAACATCTTATACTGAAAAGCCTAGTTTTAATTATTGAAAGCTGTTGTTGTTGTCGTTAGGTACCATCAAGTTGGTTCCGACTCATAGCGACCCTATGCACAACACAACTAAACACTGCCCGGTCCTTCTCCAGAGATTGACCCCTCCTGACAACATGTTCAAAGTATGTAAGACCCACTCTTGCCATCCTTGCTTCTAAGGAGCGTTCTGGTTGTACTTCTCCTAAAACAGATTTGTTCACTCTTTTGGCAGTCCGTGGAATATTTAATATTCTTAGCCAACACCACAATTCAAAGGCGTCAATTCTTCTTTGGTCCTCCTTATTCATTGTCCAGCTTTCACATGCATATGATGTGATTGAAAATACCATGGCTTGGGTCAGGCGCACCTTAGTCTTCAAGGTGACATCTTTGCTCTTCAACACTTTAAAGAGGTCCTTTGCAGTAGATTTACCCAATGCAATGCATCTTTTGATTTCTTGACTGCTGCTTCCATGGTTGTTGATTGTGGATCCAAGGAAAAAATCCTTGACAACTTCAATCTTTTCTCCATTTATGATGTTGCTCATCAGTCCAGCTGTGAGGATTTTTGTTTTCTATATGTTGAGGTGCAATCCATACTGAAGGCTGTGGTCTTTGATCTTCATTAGTAAATGCTTCAAGTCCTTTTCACCCTCAGCAAGCTTGGTTGGGTCATCTGCATAATGCAGGTTGCTAATGAGTCTTCCTGCAATCCTGATGCCCCATTCTTCTTCATATAGTTCAGCTTCTCGGATTATTTGCTCAGCACACAGATTGAATAGATGTGGTGAAATAAAACATTTCTGACACACTCCTGACTTTAAACCAATCAGTATCCCCTTGTTCTGTCAGAACAGCTGCTTCTTGATCTATGGAAAAGTTCCTCATGAGCACAATTAAGTGTTCTGGAATTCCCATTCTTCGCAGTGTTATCCATGTTTGTTATGATCCACACAGTCGAATGCCCTTGCATCGTCAATAAAACACAGGTAAACATCCTTCTGGTATTCTCTGCTTTCAGCCAGGATCCATCTGACATCAGCAACGATATCCCTGGTTCCACATCCTCTTCTGAAACTGGCCTGAATTTCTGGAAGTTCCTTGTTGGTATTGCTGCTGCAGCCATTTTTTAATGATCTTCAGCAAAATTTTGCTTGCCTGTGATGTTAATGATACTGTTCTATAATTTCCACTTTCAGTTGGATCACCTTTCTTGGCATTAGGCATAAATACGGACCTCTTCCAGTCAGTTGGCCAGGAAGGTGTTTTCCATATTTCTTAGCATAGTCAAGTGAGCACCTCCAGCACTGCATCTGTTTGTTGAAACATCTCAACTGATATTCCATCAATTCCTGGAGTCTTGTTTTTTGCCAATGCCTTCAGAGCAGCTTGGCCTTCTTCCTTCAGTACCATTGGTTCCTGATCATATGCTACCTCTTGAAATGGTTGAATATCGACTGATTCTTTTTGGTATAATGACTCTGTATATTCCTTCCATCTTCTTTTGATGCTTCCTGCGTTGTTTAATATTTTCCCCATGGAATCCTTCACTATTGCAACTCGAGGCTTGATTTTTTCTTCAGTTCTTTCAGCTTGAGAAACACCAAGCGTGTTCTTCCCTTTATGTTTTCCATCTCCAGCTCTTTGCAGATGTCATTATAATACTTTACTTTGTCTTCTTGAGATGGCCTTTGAAATCTTCTGTTCAGTTCTTTTACTTCATGAATTCTTCGTTTTACTTTAGCTGCTCAACACTCGAGAGCAAGTTTCAGAGTCTCCTCTAACATCCGTCTTGGTCTTTTCTTCCTTTTCTGTCTTTTCAGTGACCTCTTGCTTTCTTCATGGGTGATGTCCTTGATGTCATTCCACAGCTTATCTGGTCTTTGGTCAGTAGTGTTCAATGCATCAAATCTCTTCTTCAGATGGTCTCCAGATTCAGGTGGGATATACTCAAGGTCATATTTTGGCTCTCATGGACTTGCTCTGATTTTCTTCAGTTTCAGCTTGCATTTGCATATGAGCAATTGATGGTCTGTTCCACAGTCGGCCCCTGGCCTTGTTCCGACCAATGATATTGAGCTTTTCCATCGTCTCTTTCCACAGATCTAGTCAATTTGATTTCTGTGTATTCCATCTGGCAAGGTCCATGTGTATAGTCACCGTTTATGTTGGTGAAAGAAGGTATTTGCAGTGAAGAAGTCTTTGGTCTTGCAAAATTCTATCATTTGATCTCTG
Organism: Loxodonta africana; assembly: GCF_030014295.1. Lineage (NCBI taxonomy): Eukaryota > Metazoa > Chordata > Mammalia > Proboscidea > Elephantidae > Loxodonta > Loxodonta africana. Next base: position 8,868,898 of record NC_087356.1, read on the forward strand.
GCATTGTTTCTATCACTAAGGCCATATTTTCCAGCTACTGATCCTTCTTCTTTGTTTCCAACTTTCTCATTCCAATTGCCAGTAATTATCAATGCATCTTGATTACATGTTCGGTCAATTTCAGACTGCAGCAGCTGATAAAAATCTTCTATTTCTTCTTCTTTGGCCCTAACGGTTGGTGCATAAATTTGAATAATAGTCGTATTAACTGGTCTTCCTTGTAGGCATGTGGGTATTATCCTATCACTGACAGCATTGTAGTTCAGGATAGATCTTGAAACATTCTTTTTGACAATGAATGCAACACCATTCCTCTTTGAGTTTTCATTCCCAGCATAGTAGACTATATGATTTTCCAATTCAAAATGGCCAATACCAGTCCATTTCAGCTTAGCAATGCCTAGGATATCGATGTTTATGCATTCTATTTCATTTTTGATGATTTCCAATTTTCCTAGATTCATATTTCATACATTCCAGGTTCCAGTTATTAATGGATGTTTGCAGCTGTTTCTTCTCATTTTGAGTCATGCCACATCAGCAAATGAAGGTCCGGAAATCTTTACTCCACCCACATCATTAAGGTTGACTCTACTTTGAGGAGGCAGCTCTTCCCCAGTCATCTTTTGAGTGCCTTCCAACCTGGGGGCTCATCTTCCAGCACTATATCAGACAATGTCCCGCTGCTATTCATAAGTTTTTCACTGGCTAATGTTTTTCAGAAGTAGACTGCCGGGTCCTTTTCCCTAGTCTGTCTTAGACTGGAAGCTCAGCTGAAACCTGTCCTCCAGGGGTGACCCTGCTTGTATCTGAATACTGGTGGCATAGCTTGCAGCATCACAGCAACACACAAACCCCCACAGCACAAGAAACTGACAGACATGTGGAGGCAAACATGGACTACAAGTATCAAGTAAGAAAATGTCTGCAAAAAAATTAAACTATAATTACAAAAACAACCCAGAAGTGAAAGACAGGTTATTTATTATACAACTAAGGATACTTTTACGTTTGAATGTATAAAAGCTAGGCATGTATTAAAAATCATAAGCATTGACTGGTAAATACATTTCCTTTGACAATTCAATGTTGTTGTGTGCTGTCAAATCAATTCCGACTCGTAGTGACCCTATAGGACAGTAGAACTGTCCCTTAAGTTTTTCAAGACTGTAATCTTTACAGAAACAGATTGCCACATCTTTTTCCCACAGCAGCTGGTGGGTTTGAACCACTAACCTTTCAGTTAGCAGCTGTGCCACCAGGACTCTCTGATAATCAATTAAGACCTCCCTTTTCCTTGGAAAATGCTAGCCTTCAGGTGGGAGTAGGGTTCAGGTGTAAACTCCAGTCAACATTCAAAATAAAAAAAAAAACTTGTTGACAAATTAAATGGAGAGATTTATTCCAAAATAGATAAGATAGCAATACACCAACTACCGTGCTCAGTTGTTTAATTAAACAATAGAAGCTGTTATGAAGGCATTCTACAGATGTGATAAACATTTACAATTCATTGACTCCAAGTAAAACAGATTATTCTCCATAATGTAGGTGAGCGTCAGTCAATCAGTTGAAGGCCTTAAGAGAAAAAATAAATAACAAACAAAAAAGCAGAGGTTTTCAAAGAGAAGTAATTCTACCTCAAGGGACTGTAACGTAGATATTCTGCAGGAGTCTCCAGCCTGTCACCTGACCTATGAATCTTACTGTCATGGAGTGAATTATGTCCACCCAAAAACATATGCATCAACTTGGTTAGGCCATGATTCCCAGTATTCTGTGGTTGTCCTCTATTTTGTGATAGTAATTTTATGTTTTTTATGTTAGAGAGCATTAGGGTGGAATTGTAACGCCCTTACCAAGTCACATCCCTGATTCAATGTAAAGGGAGTTTCCCTGGGGTGTGGCCTGAACCACCTTTTCTCTCTCAAGAGATAAAAAGGAAAAGGAAACAAACAGAGACGGGGGAACTCATACTACCAAGAATGCAGTGCCGGGAGCAGAATGCATCCTTTGGACCCCAGGGTCCCCGTGCAGAGAAGCTCCTAGTCCAGGAAAACATTGATGGGAAGCCCAACAGAGACAGAGAGCCTTTCCCTAGAGCTGACGCCCTGAATTTGGACTTTTAGTCTACTTTATTGTGAACAAATAAACTTCTCTTTGTTAAAGCCATCCACTTGTGGTACTTCTGTTGTAGCAGCACTAGATGACTGAGACACTTACCTACGGATTTTGGACTTGTCAGATCCCATATTCATGTGAACCAATTCCCTAAACTCTACTCCCCACCTCCTCGGTCTCTCTTATCTTTCCTACCTGTCTGTCTGTCTGTCTGTCTATCTGTCTAGTTATCTATCTATCTCCTTTTGGTTCTGTGAATGCCTTATTTTGGGATTAGATTCAGCATCTTGACATGGACAGATTATCCTGGATTAGCTGGATGGACCTGATGTAATCACAAGGGTCCTTATAGGAAAGCGGTAGAATGATTATAGTCAATAGTAAGCAATGGGAACATGGGAAAAACAGAAGTAAGAGACTGGGTGATGCAAAGAAGGGTCCTCAAGCCAAGGAATGTGGGCAGCTTCTAGAAGCAAAAAATAGTAAGGAAACAGATTGTTCCTTGAAGCCTGCAAAAGGAATGGAGCCCTGCCAACACCTTGATTTTAGACATCTGAACTCCAGAATTTTAAGAAAATAAATTTGTGTTTTAAGCCACTAAGTCTGTGGGAATTTGTTGCAGCAGCAATAGAAAACTAACACACTAATATCGATATTTCTATCTAAACAAAACCATATCTTCTAATATTGCTGCATATTTTAAAAAAGTGAAAGTGCTGACTGACAAAATGGTCTTTTTAGGGGAGATTTTATGGGCTTGGGAAGAGGTTCTTAAGTAACAGAAGTGAAAGAATCATAAATAAATAAAGTTATTGCCATAATTTGTCAAGTACATTTACTGTCCCAAACGTTGCTGATCCTTTAAATTACATTAACACATTTAATTGACTTCTCACACAACCCTAGAAGTTAAATGTTAATATCTACTTTCTATAGATAAGAAAATGAAGTCTAGAGATTGAATGAAGCCAGTCAAATCCTCCTCCTGCATGTCCATCATTCAGAAGGTGGGAAAGGTTGGTGAAATCAGCTTTTTTTTTTTTAATAATCTGTTTCAGAATGAAATATAAAATACTTGAATTTTTGTCGACATTTGCCACTTAAAAAGGGAAGTGGAACATTCTCCAATAATTGTAGAGTATCTTCAATAATGGCTTTAAATATCTCAGTGTAAAGTTCATTTTTAATGCAGTATTGACATTAGAAACCAATCCATTAGATAACTCTGGTTTTTCTGCCACTATAAATCTGTCAACAAGAGTAGTTTAATGGCATATTGATATTCCTTTATACTTATTTCACAGCTGCATTTAGGTTCCCCAAAATATTATTTTGCACATATGTCTACACTATATCACAATGGAAGCTGATTTTTAAACACCATTTCCACATTCTGGCTTCTATAGTATTGCTTCAATCTTTCTGTAACATTTTATCTCAAGAGCTTCTTGAATAACAGCAATAGGGTTCCAACATGAAGGTCCTCAGAGGGGCTGAGTATAGGAAAAAAGGAAGAACATTTATTCAGTCCAGCACCATGATGCATGCATACATTCATATCTCAGAATTCCAAAGATAAGAGGCGCAGTTTATTTTAAAGAACTGCAAAACAATTTTCATAACAACTGCTGTAGTGTTTATGATATATAACACTCTTTTGGAAAATGTTTTCAAGCCTAAGCTATAAGCTCCCAAACTAGACACTTTAATTTGATTACTTCAGATATTTAGAATACATGATTTATTTGTATATCAGGCAGACCCCATAATGACAGTTTATTAGTTTTCAATAAGAAATAGAATTTTTCTAAGCTGACTGTGATACTTTTTTAGACTTCTGAGGAAATTCTCTACCAGGAAGAGGGCTGGAGCAGATGGGCAATTGTTTGTTCTTTAGATCATCTTCTTTTCTAGACTCTAGGCAGATAATCACTGTTCCTTCAACATGCAGTTTCTTCAAACAGATTCAGTCCATTTATAGGCGCACACATCTTTTTAAACATAATTCTAGCCACGGTTCATCTGATCGGGCATTTGCATTTCATAAATCTTAATCAGAAACACTTGTAAACTATTCTTTTCATAACATCCATTTTTAAAGATTTTAACCTCAATATTGTTAATTCCTCTTAGTTTTGGGGAAACTCTTGCTGTTATTCCCATGAAGACATGATTTATTAACCTATCTGGGTTTTCTCTCTCCCCCAACCTCTCCACCTGTTTTTTCTTTACCCCTTCCTTCTTTGTTTCTTCATCTATGTCTTTCTTGTTTTCCTAGTTTTTTTTTCTTCTTCTTCTTCTTTCTTTTCTTCCTCCTGGTAAGAGTCTACTCCACTAAAATAGATTATAAAATTATGTTTATTTAATATTTGTCTGATTACCATAAGTACCTACTGAGCACCTACTTCCATATCCATTTTTTTAAGTGTACAGTGTGCTATCACTTCTTACCTGAATCTCAGCAGTTATAGAAGTGTGGGCTAAGATACTCTGATTTGTATACTTTATTCCCTCTTAAGTCAGACTAGCCTATTTGCATGCTTCATAATTTTCACACAAGCCATTCCTATTAGCATCAAATTAATAAGTCATGGAAGATTCCTCTTCTTGTTTCAACAGATTAGTTTTTTATTGTATTGTTTAGATAGTGTCATGGATTGAATTACTCCCCCCCCCCCCATGTGTGTATCAACCTGGTTAGGCCATGATTATCAGTAGTCTGTTATTGTCCTCCATTTTGTGATTGTAATTTTATGTTAGAGAGGATTAGGGTGGGTTTGTAACACCAGGCTTATGCAGGTCACTTCCCTAATCTGAGGTAAAGGGAGTTTCCCTGGGGTGTGGTCTGCACCGCTTTTATCTCCCAAGAAATAAAAGGAAGAGGAAGCAAGCAGAAAGTTGGGGGCTTCATGCCACCAAGAAAGCAGTGCTGGGAGCGGAGGGTGTCCATTGGACCTGAGATTCCTCCACTGTGATGCTCCCAAACCAAGGGAAGATGAATGACAAGGACATTCCTCCAGAGCCAACAGAGAGAGAAAGCCTTCCTCTGAAGCCGACACCCTGACTTTGGACTTCTAACCTACTATACTGTAAGAAAATACTATTCTCTTTGTTAAAGCCATCTACTTGTGGTATTTCTGTTATAGCGGTACTAGTTGACTAAGACAGATAGTGTGGTAAGGTGATAGGAAGCATATAACTCAGAGTCATGATGTAGTCCAATGACAGTGCATAGGCTTTGGAATCACACGCTATTTTGCAACCATAAAATAACAAGTCTGAAGATGATAGTACAGCCATAAATAAGCACGGTGGAGCAGAAATAAAACAAAAACAAAAAACTATGGAACGTGGGAATTGAGGGTATGGTGGAGCCACTAAACAAGACCTGAATTTTCTGCAATGAGACTTCTTGTTTTGAGAGAAAAATACTAGGCTAAGTCACTAGAGTTGGGTTTTCTATTTCAGCTAGCTTAAAAGAAGCCTAAATGAAAAACTATTATTTAAGCAGCATCTTTATATAGGGTTTATATAGGGTAGCTATTAATCAGAATTGACTGACAGCAATAGGTTACATGTTTAGAGCTTCTTATCCAAAAGGGTCAGCGGTTCGAATCCACCAGCCACTCCTTGGAAACCCTACGGGGCAGTTTTACTCTGCTCTATAGGGTCGCTATGAGTGGGAATCAACTTGATGGGTAACAGGTTTAGTTTGATTTGGTTATGTGTCCCCAGTCATGTTTTGTGGACACATGGACTGACTTTATGTTCCCTCAAAATAGAACTTTCACAATTGTGAATCTTAAAGTATTTCTCCAGGCACAAACAACCAATGAAAGTTGATTTTACTTCTCAAGCTTCATACAGTTAAAAGTATATCTTGACTCATTAATTTCAGAGGTACCAATAGTCTCTTCTTGGACATAGGTGTCAACACGTAGTTCTCTTATTTGAAAATAAATTAGAAAGCAGCTCTGGTGAGTTGACAGCATACGTGCTTCCCCTTTGGGTTGATGCTTAGCAGTTACAACGAAACTTTCATCCAAGATTTTCTTTACACAATGAGAAATTCCCATAGTTAAAAGCTAAACTTTCAATGTCTTGGGACTGTTGATGATTGTCCAGGTATAGCAATACCTCAATCAGCCAAAAGTACGTATCTAGCACTGTCACATTTTATTACTTTATGTACCAGTAAGAAAGAAAAATGTTACAGATTAAATGATTACAAGCTATTCCTTTTAAGAAACAACCTGACTTGAGATATTAAAATGTTTCTCAGTGAATTTAGAATTAATAAGTTAATTTTTTCATTTCCTGAGTTCCTATTATGTATAAAGAAGACCCCTAGCTGACAGACAAGGCAGATGAAGACTAATATTTAAATTCAATTGTAAAAACATAGTTAAAAGCCTTAGCAAATAACAATAAATTAAGTATACGTTTAAAATTGGCAGATATAGCACCACCCACGTAAAGGTAATAGAACAGCTTCAAAGAGAGGCTATAAAAGCTAAACATTGCGATAGGTAAAAATGGAAAGCTAAAAGAGGTTAGGGAAGCTATTCAGGGGATAGAGAATAAGGGTTCTCTTAGACGAGAATGCAGAGTAGTTTGGAAGGGTTAAAGTTTGTATACATGTGAGAAGCAGGAGATAAGACTGGGAAGGTAGGTTGGAATTTTATTATAAAAGTCATAACTATTATGGTGATGTGATGGCTTAGTTTATTTCTAACTGATGAATTAATAGTAGAAGAGTGTTTTAGGCTGGATTCTCCAGAGAAGCAAAACCAGTGAACTGTATATTGATCCCTGATCTGAAATTATGTTTATAGATATATATCATATATCATATATATATATATATACACATATACATATACACAGAGAAAGAGAGAGAGAGATTTATCCCAAGGAAATGGCTCACACAGTTGTAGAGGCTGACAATTACCAAGTCCGTGGGTCAGGCTTCAGGCTGGAGGCTTCTCCTGACTCATGTAGCTGCAGGGGCTGATCAATCCAAGATCGGCAGGTCAGGTGGCAGATACTGACTCATGGGCTGCGGAAACTGCTGAATCCAAGATTGGCTGGTAAGACAGAAGGCTGACAGCTCACAGGCTGCAGAGGCTGATGAATCCCATGTCAGCAGGCAATACAGCGGGCCATTGGCTCAAGTCCCAAGAGCTGGAGGCCAAATGATGATGAGCTAGGATTCCAAGTGAGCAAAAGCCAGCAAACTTTTCCAGAAGGTCCACATACACTAGATGAAGACCACACCTTTTAGGAATTCCCTTTATGACTGATTGGCTGATCATATCAGATCACATCATGGAGGCGATTACACTATATTACAAAATTGAGGATAACTACATCATTACCAAACTGCCAAATGACTTCTTTACATAACTGCCAAACTATATCGTTAGATAACTGCCAAACTACATCATTACATAACTGCCAAACCACTGAGAACTGTGGCCCTGCCCAGTTGACACACAATCTAAACTATCATATAGTGTGATCTATTTTTCCCTGGGGGCATATGTCTACTAACTGTGATAATAGGGTTCAGTTTGCTTTTGTCATATTATTACCAGCAGAACAGGAGGTAGGGACAGGATCTAATACCTGAAACTAAAACTGTTCAGAGATTCAACAGGTGCAGGGAAACTGTCCAGAAGCAGATAATGACATTAATTTTCTGAGAGGCGGGAGAAAACAAAATAGAGTTGTTTCAATTAGTATCAGACTAAGTGCTGAGTAGTACCTCTTAGTACTACCCAAATGCACAGCATAGTCCTGGCCCACAGGAAGAATTCTATCTATCTAGCCTGCATCTGAAAGATTTTCCATGAGTAAACAGGACCAGACTTCTCTTTCAGGACCTGCACATCAAACCTTATTAGAGTAAGGTAGAATCCAGGTATAATGAAGGAGCTAACTGCCTCGCCATTTTTAATCAGAATTAAATCAAGGAAAAAATATCTAGGATGAAACTTTTTAATTGTGTTAAATGACATATAGTAGGCACAAAGAGCAGGAACCAGGCAAACAGAAAATTTACTCAAACATAAGTTCAGGTCAGGGACCAATACTCTTCTTAGTAATCTAGTGCTGCTATAACAGAAATAACACTAGTGGATGGCTTTAACAAACAGAAATTTATTTTCTCACAGTCTAGTAGGCTAGAAGTCGAAATTCAGTGTGTCAACTCCAAGGGAAGGGTTTTCTCTCTCTGTTGGCTCTGGAGGAAGGCCCTTGTCATCCATCTTCCCCGGACTAGGAGCTTCTCCATGCAAGAACCCTGGGTCCAAAGGACATGCTCTGCTCCTAATGCTTCTTTATTGGGAGTATGAGGTCCCCCACTCTCTGCTTGCTTCCTTTTCCTTTTACCTTTTGCAAGATAAAAGGTGGTGCAGGCCATATCCCAGGGAAACTCCCTTTACATTGGTTCAGTGATGTGACCCTAGTAAGGGTATTACAATCCCACCCTAATCCTCTTTAACATAAAATTACAATTGCAAAATGGAGGGCAACCACACAATACTGGAAATCATGGTCTAACCAAGTTGACACGTATTTTGGGGGGACACAATTCAATCCATGACAAACGCTAATAAATAGTTATGAAACCTTAGACATGTGAGGAGAGAGAAGTAAAGATTGAGGTATCACATCTTTAGATAGGAAAGTGCACTCAGCAAGAGATTAGATTCAAACCAACAGCAGAAATACAGTGGGGAGCACCATTGTGTAACATCTCATATGAGACGGTTAGCAAGATTAGCCCAGTAATGAATTGTGTCCATATTCTCTGGATACCGTGAACTTATTCCATCATCTACAACTTGGTCTTTCGTGACCCAGTGCCTCTACCCCTCATTGTCGTGGATGTCCTTGATGAGACATTTTCTGCTCTAGTCCATGATTTCACAAATTAGCTATTTAGCTTCCAATCTGACACCTACGACATTTACAGATGTCTTATAAGCAGAGGCTGTCATACTTAAATCTGCATTCCCTAAACAAAGGGCTATTCCCTGATAAGCAGGTGATTGGCCCAGTAAAAAAAAAAAAAAAAAAAAAAAAAACATTGCCATGGAGTGAATTCCAGCTCTTAGTGACCCTATAGGACAGAGTAGTCCTGCCCCATAAAGTTTCCAAGGCTGTAATCTTTACCGGAGCAGACTGCCACATTTTTCTCCCATGGAGTGGCTGGTGGATTTGAACTGTCAGCCTTTCAGTTAGCAGCCAAGCACTTAACCACTGCACTAGCAGGGCTCCAAACAGGTGATTCAAAAAAAACCCAGTACCGTCGAGTCCATTCTGACTCATAGTGACCCTATAGGACAGAGTAGAGCTGCCCCATAGAGCTTCCAAAGAGCACCTGGCAGATTGGCAGAGCCAAACGCTTCAGACATCAGTGGTAATGAAGACATGGAAAAGGCAGATTTATTCACGACACTTCTGGGTACTGTCCGTGGTGCTAACGCTGCCTCTGAGAGTTATGCAGTTTCTGCATTTTGGAAGTTGATGGAAAGAGAAAGAATCAAACAGATCACAATGTAATTAGTGTTCACATAAAGGTATAATGGGGTGCTATGGGGAAATAAAAGAGTTTTACCAAACCCATTGAGCATGGTGTTACAGAGGTCACTGTATTAGCTTTCTACTGCTGCTGTAAAAAATTATCACAAAGTTAGTGGCTTGAACACCACAAATTTATTATCTAACACTTCTGCAGATCAAAAATCTCACTGGGCTAAAATGTAAGTATTAGCAAGACTGCATTCCTACCCGGAGGCTCTAGGAGAGAATTTGTTTCCTTGCCTTTTCTAGCTTCAAGAGGCTGCCTCCTTCTTTGGTTACTGATGTCATCCTAAGTGAAAAAGAGGGAGACCCTCAAAGAGATGGATTGACACAGTGGTTGCAACAAAGGGCTTAAGAATAGCTACGATTGTGATGATGGTGCAGGACCCGCTGGTGTTTGGTTCTGTTGTACATGAGGTTGCTATGAGTCGAACCTGTTAGACAACAAGTAACGACAACAACAACAACATCCCTCCATTTTCAAAACTAGGAGCCTTGCATCTCTGATCTTTCTCTTTCTGAACACAGCGAGGGCTCTCCACTTTTATGGAATCATGACATTAGATATAGTCCAACCAGATAATCCTGGATAATCTCACCATCTCAAGGTAATCTTAATCACATCTGCAACACCCCTTTTGTCATGTAAGGTAATGTATTAACAGGTTCTGGGCATTCGAGCGTGGATATCATTGGGAAACCTTTATTCTGCCCACTACAGTCATGAATTCCTTCTAAAACATCAGTTTTAACTAGTGGATAAAAGCGGTTGAGAAATAAGCAGGTGATGAAGAACAAAGGCAGGAAATGTAATATAACGTTTTGCAAAGGAATAATACATACAATAGCGATTTCACGTATCGCAGTGTTAAGGGTATTGTTCAATTGTCGTTTTAGTGAAGCAATGAATGTATTTGTATACCAAAAGTCAAGAAATCACCCCATCTCCTGATTTCTGTCTTCATGTGTCACATTTTGCTGTGGCTGTAAGGTCACTAAGTTATAAATCCACTGAGGTTTAAATGTGATTTTAAATATTCCTCAGGATCAGTGAAGCTTCTTGTTTGTTGGCTTGTTTTACAATATATAGTGACCCTGGATGATCTGAACATTCTGATAATTGTAACTGGTTTTTCTTGGTGGTGTGAAAACATATATAATACCAGGAAGTTATCAAGAAAAAAAAAAGTGTTTATACTAAACAGTATAATAGTAGCAGGTTGTGATCACTATGTTTTTATTTAATTATTATTATTTATATTTTTGAAATGCATAAGACATTTATTTATTATTACTACTGGGAGTTGTTTTTTTATAAGTACTTGGAATAAGTCTTTATACTTGATATGTAAGTCTTCCATATTAAGGTCTGAAGATAAAAACAAATATTTAAATTTGAAAATTTAATTTGAAATAGCTAAGGGATTCAGTTAATGAAACTGGTAAGTTTTGTTAAATGATAGGGGAAATTTATCTTTAAAATATGAAAATTAATCAAAATTTGATCAAAATGCAAAAATAAAAGAAAGAATGCCAGGTTTAGGTATGCTTGCACAGTGAGTGGTTAAGTGTTTTTTTCAGGTGTTTGAAAGAAACAAGGATGTTTCAGGGAACATTTATTAAGTGCCTTCTGTGAGCCAGCTGTGATGTTGGGCTGAAATGCAATATTTAAATTATATAGTTTATACTCTTTACACTTGTCAGTAATTCAGCAGGGAGCTCTTATTAAGCCTGCGTAATGACATATTTTCAACGTGGAGTCATCAAAAATTGAACTCTTTCTTTAATTGGGAGAAATTAAGCAACATTAGACCAATATTAGGTTCAAGTCAATACGTATGATGGGCCCTCTAAAAAGTCAATCATACCATAGTGCTCATTCAAATCAGAATATTTTGAACTGTAGTTATGTAAAAAACTAAATAAATAAACTTACTCTGCTTTTTCTCACAAGTAGATAGTACTCGGTGAAAATAAAGAGTTTTGTGATTACAGTGAGACACATCTTCCAATTCTGAGATCTATTAAAAAAAAAAGTATAATTCTTAACATTTGAATTGAAATTGCCAGAAGTAATTTTTAATGAAAACTGCTAATTTCATTTTATTAAATCTCTGGCAGGCAATTGAAAGGATAATGGCATTTTTAAATACCTTACGCTCTTGAAAATATTTTAATTAAAGGAAAAGTAGCATTCCGTCTGCTATGCTTTTTGCATTAAAAACAAATGAGTTTCCTAATGATCCAAGGATTTTGTAATAGGAACATCTTATCACAGTGGATAGGAAGCCCACACCTTTATCCACCCTCCCAATTGCAATGTATATACTAGCGATGAATACATTTACCTTCTTAAGGATGATATTGATTTACCAAGTATCCTAGAATATTTAAAATAATTTCTAAAGTATATTTTTATTTTGGAGCAACATCAAATAAATATAAATATCTACTAACAAAAGCACAGGCAGAACTGTTCAGTAAGCAAACAAAGTGCGGCATTCGTCTGAAGGGTGGAGCATTTTCCTGTCTGTTTTTGGCCAAGTCACAAACTGCCTGTGTTCCGAGGTGGAGGTACCCAGCTCTCTGACTTATCTCCTGCTGTGTGACGAACTACCCCCTAACTTAAAACCGGTTTTCAGTGAGTCACCTCCAGCTTAAGGAAACCCTAGGTGTGTTAGAGTAGAACATTTCAGTGAGTCACCTCCAGCTTAAGGAAACCCCAGGTGTGTTAGAGTAGAACATTTCAGTGAGTCACCTCCAGCTTAAGGAAACCCCAGGTGTGTTAGAGTAGAACATTTCAGTGAGTCACCTCCAGCTTAAGGAAACCCCAGGTGTGTTAGAGTAGAACATTTCAGTGAGTCACCTCCAGCTTAAGGAAACCCCAGGTGTGTTAGAGTAGAACATTTCAGTGAGTCACCTCCAGCTTAAGGAAACCCCAGGTGTGTTAGAGTAGAACATGCTCCACAGGGTTGTTAGTGGTTGATTTTTCAGAAATAGATCACCAAGCCTTGCTTCTGAGGGGGCTCTGGGTGGACTTGAACCTCCAATCTTTCATTAATTGTACCATCTGGGACTCCACCTCCAAACTCAACAGCTTTAAAAACAATGATGTATTATTTGTCATGATTCTGTGGGTCAGCTTGGTGGTATTCCGCTCCACATGGTGTAGACTGTGCTCACTTGTGTGGCAGCACCAGCTAGAAGTCTGGCTAAGGATGGAATATCCAGGATGGTTTGAATCGCATGTCCATCACCTCAGCTTGGATTGCTGAAATGGCTGCAGACTGACTGGGCCTATCTCTGCATGCTGTTGTTGCAGTTAGTTGCCGTTGAGTCAGTTCCGACTCATAGCGACCCTGTGCACAACAGAACAAAACACCGCCCAGTCCTGCTCCATCCTCACAATCATTGTTATGCTTAAGCCCATCACTGCAGCCGTAGTTTCTCATTATTTAGCAGTGTAGCCCAAGCTTCTTTGCCTGGCAGCTGGCTGCCAAGAGGATGAATGTGGAAGCAGGCAGTCCTCTTAGGCCTAGGCCTGGAGTTGGTCAAACAAAGTAAGTCCCAGGGTTGAGCCAGATTAAAGGGTAAGGGAAATAGATTTCCTTTCCTCACGAGCAGAGTGGTATAGGCAAGAGAGAAACAGTTGGTGCCCATTTTTGGAAATAACCTACCTCATCAATTCTTTCAGCCACCGTGGAAAGCCAGATCCTTTCCCCACAGCACAGTACTTCCTGTGAATCTGTAGATGGCCAGGTGGGTGGGATCTGGGCACAGGAGCTCTGCTATGGTAGGCATGATAGGGGTTGAGCCGATGCTCAGCCCTCACTCCTGCAGAAACCATGAGGGCGTGTGGTGTCAGGAGACAAGACAACTATTGCGGAGGCCAGGTTCCCATTGAGCCAACAGCCAATGCCACGGGAGGCAGGACAGTCACACTAGTATGGAGGTGCATGACCTGGGTCCAGTGCAGTTTCATATGAAGCAGTAGTGTGATCTCGGAAACCCTGGTGGTGTAGTGGTTAAGAGCTATGGCTGCCAACCCAAACCTGGGCAGTGTGAATCCACCAGGCACTCCTTGGAAACCCTATGGGCCAGCTCTACTCTGTCCTATAGGGCCACTATGAGTGAGAATTAACTTGACTGCAACGGCTTACAGGTTAGTGTGATCTCATTAGTCAGAATTGAGCTATAATCCCATCTGATTTCATGTTTTATAACTAGATTTTTAGTCTGAATCCCATAACACATTTCTCAGGAGCAGCAGCAGCCAGCTGCTTCCTACTTAAACCATACCGCCACCAACGCCACTTGCCATGGAGTCGACTCTGACTCACGGCAATGCCACGTATGTAGAGTAGAATGGGCTCCATGATGTTTTCAGTGGCTAATTCGGGGGAAGTACATTAGGAGATCTTCCTTCCAAGGCACCTCGGAATGAACTCAAACTCCCAGGCTTTTAGGTAGCAGTCAAGCATGTTACCTGTTTGCACCACCCAGGGACTTAAACCATGTGCTGCCGTATATAATTTACTCTTCTGTACGTTTGCTTATGATACTCTTCACTCTGAAATATTCTTACACCTGTTTTCTTCCAGGTAAATTCCTACCCAGATTTCAGATACAGCTCAATCCCTCTGAGAAAAATACTTCAATTGTCTCAAGTAGAGTTAGTATCTCATAGCACGTACCTCTTTGAATCATCTATGTTTGTTTACTTCTGTGTCTCCCCTTCAGAAGCTGAGCTCCTCATTGACCTTCCTTATTGTTATCCCTGTATCTACCCCCATGTCCTGGGATTGCTGGTGTCCACAACAAATTCTTTAAATTCAGGACAGGCACAGGCAGATGTTTAAGGCACAATATTCCTGACTTTGGTGGTACTTCTACTGACTTGTGAAAATGGGGGAGCAGGTGAGAGCAGGAAACACGTTGATTAAAATAGTACGTATTTTCCTCTTCAACCTATTTTAATAGTATATACATTTATTAAGAGTCTCAGCCATCCAATCCAGCCATCTAAATTTCAAATGAGAACACTAAGAATCATATGGTTAACTGAGTTGTTGACTTCAGGACATTGTCCCAAACAATGAAGACTTTAATTAAGAAGAAAAAAAAACTTTAGAGTTTGGCCTTAGAACCTCCCAAGATTTCATAGAACTGAGTTTATATCTCCCATATATCAAAGAAGTTAAAATGCTTTAATAAGTAAACAGAAGTATAAATAAACAGATTACGTATAACAAAATTTACATGTATATTTAAAAATATACTCTGGGATGCGTCAGACTTTCACTGAAAATCTCATTGCAGCCTCAAGGAAGGATCATTATCATTATTTTTTGACTTATGATAAGGAAGGTCTCCACCCTTAAATGACAAAGGAACACAGCAAAGCATGCTGAGATAAGAAATAACGCTGAACACTGAGATCACGTGGCATGTGGTTAGACGTTGTGGAGATGGCAGTGGCAGGAAAGTTAGGCCCACCAACGTGAGCGATGCTAAAATTCTCTCAAGAAGTTTTCTTGATTTGATAATGCTGATGATAGTCTCTCTCAAAGACCTGGCGAGGAAAATGCACTTCTTCTTTTACTGTTACTTAAAAATGCGAGCGCATGTAAATATTCATTCTATGAACATGCTATTCAATGTGCTGTAATATAATGTGGGAAAATTGTGAGAAATTTTTTTCATAATAGCAATTTTGAGAGCTAGATGGATCCAATTCCATAAGCAATGAATTTCTGATTGGAAAAATGCACAAATATTGGCACACTTAAGTTTTTTGTTTGTTTTTTTTTGTCAAAAATATATAAGATGAATTGTGCTCAGAAGAGGTCGACAACAGATAAACCAAGAGGGAGGTTGAGGACAGAAAACATACATGTAGAAAAATAACTCAAAAACAACAATCAAATATTTCGTTTGGTACAGGGCTAAAATCATTCCCTGTTCATTGACTTTTCTAACCAGTGATACGCTGATAAGCAGCTATAGCCTCTTAATTAAACCCTCAGACTCACGTGCTGGCGCTTTACTGATGTAAACACACGTAAGTCCGCACTGGCACATCCTTGACTGCATACCTTTGGGATTCAGCGTTTTCTGTGTTGTACTGAACAGCCTGAAGTGAAAGACAAACACGAGGCCTGGAGCAAAATTTCTTGATTAACGTACACGGTTCTTTCAAGTGATCACATGAACTTTTATCTGAAACATTGCTTGGAGCAGATAAGATAGGGCCTGTTGCTATGAGAGTTGTCAAACAACTGCGATAAATTTAATGTGTGATAGATAATAACCTTTGTCTCATTTAACATTGAATTCCCTGTTTCTAATTGGGGTAAATAAATAATCCCCACCTCTTTTTTTGTTTCCTCTGGTGAACAGCTGCCTCATCCCAAAGCCCAAAACCATGTGTGAAGTCATTTTAGTAAAGGATTTTCATGTAAAGCCCACAGACCATATAGATCTGACCTCATCAGTGATTGCCTTGGGCTATCTTTTGTGTATTTTCTGTTTTCTACATTTTCTCTTGCTGTCGTCACTATCTAACATTTGTAAATATTTCAGAAGTTCGAACTGTATGTGACCAATTCAAATGCTGTGGATGTCACAGGTTTGAAGAGGGTGTCTCATCATTAAAATTACAGTGAACCCATTTTCATTTTTCTAGGTATATTTCTAGTGTTGTAAAATATTTTGACTCCACTGCTTTAACATTCTAAAATGACAAATGGAATTTTAGGGAAAAACTTTATGAGAGTTTTAGGGAAAAAACAAAAAACTAATGACTCAGTTTCCTTAATTTTGCATCACCACATTTCATCAAAAACTCCAAGGGAACATGTTGCCTTTGGTGTTGAACAAGAGAATATACAGATGGCGCAGTGGTTAAGAGCTTGGCTGCTAACCAAAAGGTCAGCAGTTCAAATCCACCAGGTGTTCCTTAGAAACACTGTGGGACAGTTCTACTAGGTCCTACAGGGTCGCTACGAGCCGGACTCAACTTGAAGGTAATGGGTTTGGTTTTTGGTTTGTTTTCCTCTATCTTGTCACTATCATCTTTTGACAGCAAATAGGTTACATTGGAAAAGCATCAGATGTGGTTTTCAATCCGTCTTAGAGAAGGTGTGATTCTTTGAGGTGTGAGAAAATATTAATCACTTAAAAAAAAATTGAGTGTCTGCATACAGGTGCACTCATGTCGTGGCCATATTCACTAATATACCTGGAAGAGTTACATGATACACATCTGAGAAGGCCTGTTTATGATTTTGACCAGGGCCCTCAATGGTACTCCATTGTTAGTTTATAGCTGTAAGAATAACATAAAACAAGTTTCTTTCCTACAATAGCTTCTTTTCCATTTGAAAGCTATTTCATTGGCTAATGTGGCTACTGCTGCTTTTTGAAGGGTCTGATAGTCAGAGGAAAGCATTTATAATTCAGTTGTAGAATAAGATGATCACAGAAATAAGAAGATATGAGTTATACCCCTATGACATGCAAATCCTGCAAACTTCCTCTAGCTCCTGGTGTTCAACAGTGGTGGACTATGTAAGCCAGAGAACATACTCAAGACTGATTCTGTTTCGTGTGCTCAGGGCAACGGCTTCTTCCTAGGTGGTGTAGATTCAGAGGACGCCTAAAGGCTGGGGGTGGGAGGCTTTGAGTAGCAAGAAGAATACATATGCATGGGTTGTGGGCAATACCAGGGAATGTGAAAACAACAGGAAATGACTGAATGTGTGATGTTAGGAAAAGAGGAAACTTGATATCTGCCTAGTATCCTAGTTAGTTTCATGCTGCTTTCTTACGAACCCATTGCTGTGGGAGAAAGTAACTTTTCTCCACTGGTAAAATTAGAAAATAAATCCAAAGTCCTTTTATTGTAAACATTCTTTTAAAACAAAAAGAAATGTATTCAAAATTATAAGACAACTTGAAAGCATATTTTTATTTTACTTTGAAATAAGTAGCTGAAATCCATGTATTCATAGCCTGTGACAAAAAACGTTCTTATCTGAATGAGTTGCTAGTCTCTGTTGGGTCCCACTAGTCTGCTGTCCATATTTTAATAAAACCAATAGCAATTAGCTCTAATTCTGCATTTATTGTCAAAATTGGAAGAGATGCTGAGAATGGGATGGATAGAAAGAATAATTCTCTTATCTCCTATACTGCTGATACTGCCAGAAAAAAAGACAGAAATCCAGGGTCAGGAGTATGTAGGGCAAGTTCACTGACAGTACCTAATGGCAGCAGTAATAGGGGACTGTCTCCTGTGATTCCTGCCGATGGCTCTTATGAACATTATTTTCATTCCAGAGATGGAAACAGAGATCCCAAAGAAATGATAGTGTATTTTAACCTTCATGATAGGATCGCTATCAGCCAGAATAGACTCAGTGGCAACAGGTATGTCTGGTATTGTGCATATTTCAGATTTTAATAGAAGAAAGGCAATTATGTATTCTTGTATTTCCACGAATGTGGCTCAACGAAAAATATAAGGAGTTTTCTGTTGTGCAGAAATACTCCAAATTGAGGTGTCTGGCTGGAACAGGATCCGAAAGCAAAACCAAACCTGCTGGTGGCCTCTAGCTGCTTCTTCCCATTTTACTATTAGTCATGAGCTACACATCTTCATCTTCCCCA
Source organism: Loxodonta africana (assembly GCF_030014295.1). NCBI lineage: Eukaryota > Metazoa > Chordata > Mammalia > Proboscidea > Elephantidae > Loxodonta > Loxodonta africana. The sequence continues at coordinate 8,887,279 of NC_087356.1, forward strand.
TCTTACCATAAAAAAGGCTTACCTCTCCCTCAGAAGGTGGGGGCACTTGGGAGATTCACCTCTGCGCTGTGTTTCCCCAATTTGATAACTGAATTATCCTCAGTAAATCTCTTTGCTTTCGCCGTAACAGAGTAAGCATTCTTATTCTAAGACACTGTAATACAAGTTCGCAAAATCCCGCCAAGTTTAATAGATAGTAGCAGTTCTTTCTCCTTTTCAATGTTTTAAGCAGGAAGATCTTTTTGTCATCCAGGTGAAACAGATCTCAAATCAATATTTAAGCCTACTTTAGACACCAGGGGGCTTTTTTCCTTTATTAAATTGTTGTGAAGTCCAGAACATGAATAGAACTACAGAGTACAAATCAACCTGCTAATGTAATGTGGATAAAAATGTAAGATCTTTCATTGATTTGTAAAGGTTATAATTTCATTGATTCTATCCTTTAAATAATTTTAATATTTATTTAATATTCTAACCCCAAACTCTACTACTGTTAATAAAGTAATTCAATTTGTAGTTAATATTATATTAGGATCATAAACATGGATAGGAAAAATTAAGGAATAGGCCAACAAATGATATAAAATGATTGCAACATTTATTAAAATTAGAATGACTATACATCTGGTAATTTGTTCTAAATAAACTGCTACAAGTACTCAGAATATGTAATTATAGTGTATATGTATTTTTAATCACTTTTCTAGCTCTAACAATTTTGTCCCAGACACACAAACACACACACACATATATGCCCTTCTGTCACCTATGTGTATGTATACATATTTGTATATGCATGTATACCTATGCTTATATGTATATAGACCTATACACACATATATATACATGTGTATGCATATAAAAATAGGTACATATATATATGGCAGAATTGTGAGAACTAGCAAAAGAAATAAAATACTTAGCTATTGCCTAAATATTGATCCAAAAGGAGCATTATGCTATTGTTTACTATGTGGTCATCAAAAGGATGAGTGATTGGTACATGTATTGGTTTGAAAGAATGCCTAAGTTGTATTTAGTTAAAAAAACAATTCTATATTTCAATGAATTTTTTTTTTAAGTACATGACTGAAGGAGGAGAGCTCGTTTTGTTTCTACTTTATGCTCTTATAAATTCAGTGTTTTTGTTTCATTTTGCTTTCCTACCAAGAGAATGCATTTCTTTTATAATTATAAAACTAAGTTTAAGGGAAAAACTCACAAAGAAAGTGGACTGCTTTTAATTCATTTTTGAATTAAAATGAGAAGCAAACTGATGAACAAGCAAATGGCATAATTCAAGAGTATTAACACCAGCAAGAAAACCAGAATTTTAAATTATATGACTTTGTACATTTTCTACATTGCTGAACTGACTCATTGACTATATATACATGCATACATATATATGCGTTTGTATTTGTATATAATTCAAGGATGGAAGTTAAATGTTAAAATGATTTAAAAAAAGGTATTTTTTTCTTTTCAAAATATTTAGTATCTACAATTCATCACTGAACCAAGTAAATCATGGCTTCTTCAAGTGCGAGGATCGAAACCAATTACCATTAGTGACCACCGTCGAGAGCAACCGATCCTTTCTGTCCTGTTGCCTGAATCTCAAGGATCTCCCAAGTGTGCCCATGCAATTTAACAGAAAGATCAATATACCACAGCAGTTAGCAGCAGCTCTCTTGAAGTGCTTCACAAAACATGCTACATTTCTCTACCGAATAAATGTCAAAACATTCCAACAGCTACAATTCTTGGGAGAAATCGTTCTTCTGAAACATTATTGACATCCTTTAACCCACATTTCCCGCTGCTCACAGGCTTCCTACTGGCCAGTCAATTCTGATTTGGCAAGAGCCACATCTACATGTGTCCCCTACTGACTTGCTTGGGTGGCTTGAAAGATATCAGAAAGTGGTAGATAGGTCTTGGGGTTGAAGGGTCAGTGGTCTAATGCTGACTCAAGGTCAAGGTGATGGCAACCTCTCTCCAGAGATGTGGCGTCATCTCTAATATGCCTTTGAAACTAATCAATATCATTACAGACCTTGCTTTTCTGAGCATAAAAGACCACCTGATCTAAATGCTCTTAGGTTAAAAAAAAATTCCCCCAAATCCAAGGCTTAAAAACAGTGTAGGAGAAACACAAAGCAGAATTAATTTCTCATTTTATGGAGGTACTTTTTAAAAACCTGACAGTGATTTTGATTTATAAATGTCTGTGTATGTGAGAGGAAATCTTGATGGTGTAGTGGCTAAGTGTTACGGCTGCTAACCAAAGGATCAGCAGTTCAAATCCACCAGGCGCTCCTTGGAAACTCTATGGGACAGTTCTACTCTGTCCTATAGGGTTGCTATGAGTCAGAATTTACTCGACAGCGATGGGTTTGGTTTTTGGAGTGTGAGTATATTGTTGGCTGCCGTCTAATCAATTTTGATTCATGGCAACCCCACGTGACAGAATAGCAATGCGTCATAGGATTTTCTTGGCTATAATCTCTACAGAAGCAGATCTCCAGGTCTTTCTTCCACGCTGCCACTGAGTTTGAACTGCCAATCTTTCAGTTAGCAGCAGAGCACTTAACCACTGTGCCACCAGGGAGATAGGTGTATAATTAATTGTGCTCCTGAGGAACCTTTACATAGATCAAGAGGCAGTTGTTTGGACAGAACAAGGGCATACGGATTGGTTTAAAGTCAGGAAAGGTGTGTGTCAGGGTTGTATTCTTTCACCATACCTATTCAAACTGCATGCTGAGCAAATAATCTGAGAAGCTGGACTATATGACGAAGAACGGGGCATCAGAATTGGAAGAAGACTCATTAACAACCTGCATTATGCAGATGATACAACCTGGCTTGCTGGAAATGAAGAGGACTTGAAGCACTTACTAATGAAGATCAAAGACCACAGCCTTCAGTATGGATTACACCTCAACATAAAGAAAACAAAAATCCTCACAACTGGACCAATGAGCAACATCATGATAAACGGAGAAAAGAGTGAAGTTGTCAGGGATTTCATTTTACTTGGATCCACAATCAACAGCCATGGAAATAGCAGTCAAGAAATCAAAAGATGCGTTGCATTGGGTAAATCTGCTACAAAGGACCTCTTTAAAGTATTGAAGAGTAAAGATGTCACCCTGAAGACTAAGGTGTGCCTGACCCAAGCTGTGGTATTTCCAATCTCATCATATGCCTGTGAAAACTGGACAAGGAATAAGGAAGACCGAAGAAGAGTTGACGCCTTTGAATTGTGGTGTTGTTGAAGAATATTGAATATACCATGGACTGCCAAAAGAACAAACAAATCGGTCTTGGAAAGAAGTACAACCGGAATGCTCCTTAGAAGCAAGGATGGCGACACTGTGTCTTACATACTTTGGACATGTTGCCAGGAGGGATGAATCCCTGGAGAAGGACATCATGCTTGGCACAGTACAGGGTCAGCAGAAAAGAAGAAGACCCTCAAGGAAGTGGACTGACACAGTGGCTGCAACAATGAGCTCAAGCATAACAACAATTGCAAGGATGGCTCAGGACCGGGCAGTGTTTTGTTCTGTTGTGCATAGGGTTGCTATGAGTCAGAACCGACTCGACGGCACCTAACAGCAACAACAACACATATACAATATGTATATGTATCTATAGAGAGAGAGATTGAGAGAGAGAGAATGGATTAAATTTATTTTCATCCTCAGTGGATTATTTTTGGTGGGTTCATATCAGAAACTCTCACTTTGTGACAACATTGGGCAGTTCTTAGTAGTTGCTGAAAGTAAAAGCTGGAAGGGACACGTCCTTTGATTTTTCCTTTGTTTTTCTTTGTTTTCTCTCTTTTCTTAACAACTTTCCCCAAATCTTTCTACAAACCATTTTCTCTCGAAAACGTGAGATTCTTCCCCATGGCATCACGAGAAACAATCCAACATATGCGTAAGCTGAAAACCACTAAGTTAGCCTCAGCCTTATTCTGATGTTTATGAAGACAAAGTAGAATGTCATTTAGATGATGCTCTCCTTCATTCCAGACTTGTGAACGTACAGCCCACAGACACCACTCAGACAGGAGTATTGCCTAGCTGAATGACTCTATAACATAACCGCGTATAGGCAACTACGAACACAGCTATCAAAAGTGAGAAAAGTCATAAACCCTATTCTGTCAAAATGGATTCTCCAAATCTTTTGGATACCAAGGTTAGTATTATTTAACTAGATTAAATTGTAATTTCCAAGTGTCACAGGTTAGTTTACTAGTCCAGAAAGTTATAACAGGTACACTGAATCAAGGGCTGCATTTGACCAGTCAGGAAAATTAATAAGAAAGAAAAGGTCTTGACTAAAAAAAAAAAAAAAAAATTACCTTTATTTGTTTGAAATGCAAAGGCATTCAGTGAAGTAAGTAAAATTATGTAAGTCTGATTGTTAAAACCTTCAAAACATGGTAATGGAGCTATTAGGACTCTTAGGAACAATTTTTCAGTAAGTATATGGAGTAACAATCTCAGTGTTGCCCTTTCCATCGACTCCACCCTAAAATCCTACAGTCTCTTCTACCAAACAAGAGCCCCTTAACAGTATCCATCATTAAATAATAGATTTTGAAGATAAGTTAAAAGGGCAGTATTTTCATAGGTCCTTCTCATTATCATCCAAATACATATATACTTATATACCAAACCAAAAACCAAACCCATTGCCGTCAAGTCAATTCTGACTCATAGTGACCCTATAGGACAGAGCAGAACTGCGTGAAAGGGTTTCCAAGAAGCAGCTGGTGGATTCGAACTGCCTGCCTTTGGGTTAGCTGCTATATATGGGCATATATAAATGAAACTTCCTCTGTAAATTGTTGTTAGGTGTTCTCAAGTTGATTCTGACTCATAGTGACCCTACGCACAACAGAATGAAACACTGTCTGGTCCTGCGCCATCCTTACAATCCTTGCTATGCTTGAGTTCATTGCTACAGCCACTGTGTCAATCCACCTCATTGAGGGTCTTCCTCTTTTCTGCTGACCCTGTACTTTGCCAAGTATCATGTTCTTCTCCAGGGACTGATCCCTTCTGACAACATGTCCAAAGTACGTAAGATGCGGTCTCGTCATCCTTGCTTACTAAGAAGCACTCTGGTTGTACTTCTTCCAGGGCAGATTTCTTCATTCTTTTGGCAGTCCATGGTATATTCAATATTCTTTGCCAGAACCACAATTCAAAGGCATCAATTCTTCTTTGGTCTTCCTAATTCATTGTCCAGCTTTCACACACATATGATGCGATTGAAAATACCATGGCTTGGATCAGGCGCACCTTAGTCTTCAAGGTGACATCCCTGATTTTCAACACTTTGAAGAGGTCCTTTGCAGCAGATTTACCCAATGCAATGCATCTTTTGATTTCTCGACTGCTGTTTCCATGGCTGTTGATTGTGGATCCAAGTAAAATGAAATTCTTGACAACTTCATTCTTTTCTCCATTTATCATGATATTGCTCATTGGTCCAGTTGTGAGGATTTTTGTTTTATGTTGAGGTGCAAACCATACTGAAGGCTGTGGTCTTTGATCTTCATTAGTAAGTGCTTCAAGTCTTCTTCACTTTCAGCAAGCAAGATTGTGTCATCTGCGTAATGCACGTTGTTAATAAGTCTTCCTCCAATCCTGATGCCCCATTCTTCTTCATACAGTCCAGCTTTTCGGATTATTTGCTCAGCATTCAGATTGAATATTTATGGTGAAAGGATACAACTCCAACGCACACCATTCTTGACTTTAAACCAGTCAGTATCCCCTTGTTCTGTCCAAACAACTGCCTCTCGATCTTTGTACAAGTTCCTCATGAGCACAATTAAGTGTTCTGGAATCCCCATTCTTCAATGTTATCCTTAATTTGTTATGATCCACACAGCTGAATGCCTTTGCATAGTCAATAAAACACAGGTAAACATCCTTTTAGTATTCTCTGCTTTCAGTCAAGACACACCTGTCGTCAGCAGTGATATCCCTGGTTTCACATCCTCTTCTGAAACCAGCCTGAATTTCTGGCAGTTCCCTGTCACTATACTGCTGCAGCCGTTTTTGAATGATCGTCAGCAAAATTTTACATGCGTGTGATATTAATTATACTGTTCTATAATTTCCACATTTGATTGAATCACCTTTCTTGGGAATAGGCATAAATACGGATGTTTTCCCGTCAGTTGGCCAGGTAGTTGTCTTCCATATTTCTTAGCATAGACGAGTGAACACCTCCAGCGCTGCATCTGTTTGTTGAAACATCTCAATTGATAATCCATCAATTCCCAGAGGCTTGTTTTTCACCAGTGCCTTCAGGGCAGATTGGACTTCTTCCTGCAGTACCATCGGTTTCTGATCATATGCCACCTCTTGAAATGGTTGAACACTGACTAATTCTTTTTGGTGTAATGCCTCTGTGGTCTGCAATTTAGCAACTAGATTTCTCAGGGAAAACTCTCAGGAAAAAAAAAACAACCTTACTCTTTCTTTACACTTACGCATCTACAAACACCTAATTAACGATGCTTCACGTAATTATGTCACGTACGCATTTTAGGTTATGAGAACCCATCCCTGGGGTAATATATAAGAATTATTTAAAGCCACAATTTTACCAACATGAGCTGATATTTAAAAAATAATAATGACCAAGGTAGAATTTACCACACCACCCCCTCTACATGCAAAAGTTTCCTTGGCTAAATACTGAGTGCAGACAGTTAGCTAAAGATTTAATTATTCATATCTTACACGGTATAAAAATTCCTTAAGGTAGATTTTCTCTAACTGAAATAAAAGCTATTATTAACATCTATTAAATAAATCTCAAAACCTCATTTTTTCGCCTGAAAGGAAATAAATTCTAGCCCTCTTTAGGAGAGGATTTTTATAATTAGTGTAATAACACTTGGAGTAGCCATGAGTCAGAATTGACTTGAAGACACCTAACAACAACAATATTTATGTACATATTGAATTCCACATGTTTAGGTATTTGGAGGGCAGGTTTATTTTCTGCTCCATATTATAAAACAATATACCTTAATTCTATGTTATGCCCCTAACAAATACTCTCTAATTACTTCTGAAATTACCTTTGAAAATATAAATAACCATATCTTGAATATTTATGTGTGACATTTCTTACATCAGTTAATTTTCATACCATTTTAAGTCTTTTTTGTTTTGTTTTTGTTTTCCTCCCCATACTCTAGACGAAAAGGCTCTTATAGGTTAAGCAATCAGTTCATATTTGGTTTCTAAGATCAGGACGGTGTGAATCCAAAGCACATGTGTTTAAGCAATATGCTATTCTAATGCTGCCATGCTAGTAGTATGTAAAGGATACAGGTTAAAGGACATTGGGAAAGAGAATTCTTATCAAAAGGAATTGATGCTTTATTGGTCAGGTTTGAAGATAACAGCAAGATGTGAGCAATTAATGCATTAATGCAACTAATGACGCAGTCAGTGGCTAGAAATAATTGGTAAAATTGGGGGGAGAGGAGGACACTTAAGTTTCACTAATTTAACATAATTTAATAATTGTTAAATTTTTGTTTAAAAAAATCACAATTTAAAAAAAACACACACACACAACTGAAAGTCAGAATTTAAGAAAGAATTTAACTGAAGGTTGTGATGTCAGGGAATGATTACTTGGGTATACAGTTGGAAGTTCAGCTTTCAGAACTCACTCTGTTATTTTAGCTGTGTGGTCTTAGCCACGGAAACCCTGGTGGCATAGTGGTTAAGTGCTACAGCTGTTAAGCAAAGGGTCGTCAGTTTGAATCCTCCAGAAGCTCCTTGGAAACTCTATGGGGCAGTTCTACTCTGCCCTACAGGGTCACTATGAGTCGGAATCGACTCGACTGCACTGGGTTTGGTTTTGGTTGGTCTTAGATACATCACTCAACTTCTTTGAGACCCCATTCCCCATCTCAAATATGAGCATAATAATGCCCACCTTATGAGAATTAACTGAGATAATGCATGTGGTTGAAGAGATCCAGCAAGCAAAATTAATGAAAAAGAAAATAGCCATATCAGGAAACATCATTTAAAATATTAGAACACCAGAGTAAAGAAAAGAGTCTAAAAGCTTCCTGGGAGAAAGAGATGGGAGGGTGGGAGCATATATCAAGGAGCCAATCGTATGGGACTGGACTACTCAGCAGCAGGGATAGCACTTCAGTGTGATGAAGCAATGTCTTTAAATCCTGAAGAAAAAAGGGCTTTCAGCCTAGAGTTCTATGTCTGGTCAAATTATCAATAAAATATAAAGAAAGAATATAGAATAAAGGTATTTCAAAACATGCAAAGAAGACTTAGCTCACACGCGTCCTTTCTTAGGAAGCATTTTGTTCCTTTGTGCATGGGGTCATTATGAGTTAGGGACTAACTCAACAGCAGTTAATATGCGCACAACACTTAGGAATACAGACGTAAACAACCCTCCTCACAACACACGCACTTTTAATTTGGTCGCCTTTGCAAATCTGCAGGACTTCTATAGTTTATTATAATCCAAGTTGTGTCTGGTCAGGTTCTCTAGGGGCAGAGTGTGAGACAGGGATTTCAGAGCACATGTTTTACTGAAAGATTGTTTTCAAGAGAAAGGAAATAAGGGGATAGGGCAGCGAAAGAATGTTTGGCCTGATCTTGCTGGGAACTCTAGAGAAGACTCCACCAAAGAATTAGTCTCACCTCAAGGCAGGGTTCTGGGCTTTTGTACTCCATGTCAGCCAGCCATTGCTTGCAGGTAACTCTTGGTGAGGGAATTGAAAGGTGTACGTAGCCAAGAATTTTTCTTCAGATTAAGGGGCATCTGTGAGCCATTGGCAGCTGGGCGGAAGGCTGTACTGGCCTGGGAAGGTGATCTGGGTGACGCAACAACAGCATCCACCAGAAAAAAAATGAAATTTTTTAAATTGTGTATCTATGTGCCGCTTTTGGTATACGCCTATGTACTACGCCTATTAGGAAACCCTGGTGGCGTAGTGGTTAAGAGCTACGGCTGCTAACCAAAAGGTCGGCAGTTCGAATACACCAGGTGCTCCTTGAAAACTCTATGAGGCAGTTTTACTCTGTTCTATAGGGTCAGTATGAGTCCGAAATCGACTCGATGGCAACAGGTTTGGTTTGGTTTGGTTTATGCCTATTAGGAGTCCCTTGGTGATGCAAATGGTTAAGCGCTCAACTACTCACCAAATGATTGGCAGTTCACACTCACCCATAAATTCGTTGTCATCAAGTTGATTCCAATCCCAAACGATCCTATAGGACAGAACAGAACTGCCTCCATAGTATTTCCAAGGAGAGTCTGGTGGATCTGAACAGCCAACCTTTCGGTAGGTAGCCAAGCTCCTAACCACCGCACCCCCAGGGCTACACACTCACCCATAGACACCTCTAAGAAAGGCCTGGTGATCTCCTTCTGAAAGGCCACAGCCTTGAAAACCCTATGTAGCACATGGGTCGTCATGAGTGAATTAAATAAAATAGTTAATTTTATTTAATTAAAATTAATTTTAAAATGAAAATGAATTAATAGTATAATTAACAATGTTATGTGTAAAAAACATGAATATTTGTTAGTTATAAACTAAAGTTAGTCCCCGACTCATGACAGGGTTCCATTCTGACGACTCCGTCATCAGTTGGTTCTTACGTAAGTCAAATACCTCTTTTTCTTGCCTTTTTTTTTTTTTTAAGTTTTCATTACTGTTGCCTTTTAGTATCAGTACCTTTATAAATCCAATCTTTATTTGTCTTTGGGGACTGGAAACATTACATATAAACGTCTGCAAATGAACATCTGAGAATGAGAACGTCAGCAAATTATACGCTGCAACATTGAATGTAATACCTATTAGTAACAATAAGACGTACAAAAAAACCCAAAACAGACGGTCCTAAGTACGGCTTGTCGTAACTTGAATACGTCGTAAGTCAGGGACTACTTGTATATATGTTTAAAGAGTGTCATGTAGCTGTAAAAAAGAGGATTGATTTAATTTCAGTCTCACCTACTTGAGAAGACAGAAGTTGTCTATATTTATCCACCTTATGTACCTCACAAGTTGAAGGATCAATACTGTAAGAGGACACACAAATATATTTAAATAGAGGAAGTGATATGGTCATCAGCCTGAAGACCTGTTATTTGAGGAAGAGGTGAAGAAATTTGTGGTATTTTGCCTGGAAAGGCTTATGAAAAAATAGGATACCTAGTAACAATTTTGTTTAGTTCAAATATTTAAGGGACTGTTAGACCAGAAAGAAATCAATCACACTTTCATGCTTCCAAGAGATATAAAAAGGATACAGAGTGAATTTTATGGAAAACGTATTTTACCGTAACCTACATGGCCCAATGTTGGGGGTAAGGGAAAGCTTGTTATGGATATGTACACATACCAGACAATTGCTTGATGGAGAATTAAAGACCGAATTAACACATCAGAAACAACAACGTTTGCTCTAGATGGCCCTAAGGAATTTTGCTGCTTTGGGCTTCTCTTGTAGGAGCACTGGAGAAAGAAGACTAAAGACCAGGACACCTAATTAGTACTCCCTCAGACTATCTTTTTTTTTTTTTTTTTTTCAGACTATCAGGCCAAAGCTCAGTTACCTCCCTGGCTATGACACTTCCTTAAAGCTGTTTTTTAGATCCTCTGGAAATCCTCAGCCAAAACTAGCTCAAACCATCCCAGGGTGGTTAAACATGCACAGAACTGATGAAAGGGACCGATAAGTGACCCAGGGGAATCCCCAGCTACCTTGTATGCACAGGGACAGAAATTCGGCAAACCATCAAGCCAAACCCCCGTACGGATCTTCCGGGTTTCCCGGACCTCTATTCCTCAAGCACTTGCGTGGTATAATGAAAATTGCCTGTAACTTTAATTTGAGGCAAGCTAAGCCTTAGCCAATCAGCAACAACTAACCCACCCCTTAGTCACCCTTGTATGAATATGCCTAACTCCCTAAAATCAAGAAGCCTATAAAATGTAAATGTTCTTTCAAATTGGGGAACACAATCTGCGGCCTGTACCTCTGAGTTCCTGCTTTCTAGCCTGAGAAATAAACCCTTCCTTCTCAAAAACAGAGTCTCAGAGTTTGGGTTCTTGTACAGTTTCACTTCAACAACTCTGTAAGACACGCATGGGCCATGATTGTTGTGGGAAAGCTATCCTATTAGGCCTACTTATTTTAATGGCTCTGAGATCCCATAAAACTCTATGAGAAATTGCATGCAGAAATTCTGTGGGATTTCCCTCAAACACAGATTATTGAACTATAGAATTTATTTTATTATTCAGCAAGTTTTGTTGAGTGCTTTCTATGTTCCTAAATACTCTTCTAGAAGCTGAAGGTACAGCTTTGAACAAAACATGGAAGGTCCCCTTGTCAAGGAGCTTGCATTCTTTGATTCATCTGCACCAGCATCCTGGAAAACTGAGAGATCCTCCCTAAGTCAAGAAAGGTATGTTGTTTTTGTCCTCATGTGCCCTCCAGTTGATTCCAACTCATAGCGACCCTAAGGACAGAGTAGAACTGCCCCATAGGGTTTCCAAGGAGCAGCTGGTGGATTTGAACTGCTGACCTTTTGGTTAGCAGCCTGAGCTCTTAACCACTTTGCTACCTGGGCTCCAAGGAAGATAGAGATATTAATTCCATGTAAAGCCCCAAAACCAAACCTGTTGCCTTCCAGTCGATTCCAACTCATAGTGACCCCATAGGACAGAGTGGAACTGCCCCACGGTTTCCAGGGAGTGACTGGTGGATTCGAACTGCCAACCTTTTGGTAAGCAAAAATGCTTGAAGTAAGAGGGCTAAGAGCAGAGCAAAGATTAACACACTGCTGTGTTACAGCGTATAAACCCAGCTTTGTGAGGATTTAGTTTAAACATCTAACGTAATTCTTCATCGTTCATAATATCTTGGTGACAAAAGCACTACAAAAAGCTAAGCCATCTCTGCTTTGGTTGGTGAAACGAAGGTTCGGTGGGGAGGGACAGGGTTTTTAGAAACAACATGAGTGAATTCAGTTCCCATACAGCAACGGGCGAGGTCCAAAGGAAGATCGGTTTACAGCGGCCACTGGCCATCAAGCTCTGTTTACCCAACAACGGTCCAAAAGCAAAGAATTCTAGTGACCTTGAGCAAGGTTTCTACACGCTCCCAAACCAAAACCAAAACCAAAATCCAACCTATTGCCCATGAGTCGATTCCCCGTAGGACGGAGTAGGACTGCCCCATAGGGTTTCCAAGGAACAGCTCTTGCATTCGAACTGGTGACCTTTTGGTTAGCAGCCAGGCTCTTAAACACTGAGCCACCAAAGCTGACTTACTCCGAATCAGGTTACAACAACTCACTTTATGAATTGATTACCTGCCTGGCACTTAGAATGTCTTGTAAGGTCTTTAATGAAAAGAGCTGTTTTTCAGCCTTTTTACTCTTTACAGTATCCAAAAAATCTGAATTTACCCAGTGGATTTTGGGGGTTTTCGGTGATATTTGCATAACCCCTTTCCTCTTGTATTGTAGTTATTAGGATGATTTTAATAAAATTTAGAATATATTGGTCTTTTTTTTTTTTAAGGCTTACTGGGACTAAACTAACCAGAAGTATCATTCAATGCCACATTTAGTTTATCTTGTGGAATACCTGTACAGAAGCTTTAAAAAAGATAGTTTATTCTTATCAGAATTGTTAATTAGTCCTCTGACTCTAGGAGGTTCTTTGCTAGCTACTGAGGATATCTGAATGACTCACAGTCTCTTCCTAACTACCTGAGTCTGTTAAAAGTTAGTACCTAGAGTCCCATACCTCTTAGGAATATTAACGTGTGTAGTCATAACAAAGGACATTAATTAATTAATTAATTAATCCACATTGCTGAATTCCTAGGCATCTGTGGCTTATTAGACTTTCCAGCCTGTTTCTTTTTTAAATAAAGATACTTAATTTTTTTTCTTTGAAGTGTCAATAAAGAAGGTAATATTGTCCCATTGAGTTAAAAGAGAACAAAAGTGATTTACATCAGAGACTCCAGAGAATGTTGCTGTGATAGTATCAGATTTCTAGTAAGAGAAGATTGAAATTGTCACACTCATGTTAATTAAGAATAAAAACACATGAAGTGGTATTTGGACGTAAAAATGATACTTCACCTCCATTAACTATAGGTAATGAATTCACTTGTTAAAGCTATAATTTTTTTTCACTTGTTTCAAATTAGAGTTTCTATTTTAACGAAATCAATAAGTTGTCCTTCTCACCTGAAAAATTAACCCAAAAGGCAACATCTTAATAGATTTGTAAAATGGCTGAGGGGAACACTGTAATCAGATAACTAAGGAAGCATGTCATTATTTCCCCAATGAATAAACACAAAAGTGCCAAACGCCCCTTCTCCACCAGATTAGTCTGCAGGGCAGTACCTTATTCTTCTGAAACAATCCCTTCACATATCAGGTAGTTAAACACAAATCCAATATAAAGAACTTCAATTTCCTATAATGTGATTTTTTTTTAATGTTTTATACCATCTATCAACACAAAAACTAAATGGTGGACATTCAGGTTTCCAAACTCATAAAGAAATAAATCTGAGATTAAGGCTGGTTTAAATTTAGGTTGAGGAAGCAGCTTTCAACAGGATGGGAAGACTGTTCTTATCCAGGGTTTCCGGAGAGCATAACTGAGATAAACTGAAAGGAAAAAAAAAAAAGAGTTGCTGTCAAAGCAATTCTGACTTATGGCGGGCCCATGTGTTGCAAAGTAGAATGGTGCTCCACTGGGTTTTCATGGCTGTCACCTTTCAAAAGCAGACTGGCAGGCCTTTCTTCTCAGGTGCCTCTGGGTGGACTCTAAACACCAACCTTTCGGTTAGCGCTTAACCATCTAGGGACTCCAGAGTCGAGATAAGCATTTACTTATAGGATCATTTTAGAATTGCCTCCCTAGAAAAAGAAAAGTGGATGCATTTATGCATGGCTTCAACCCCTTCCCCATTGGTTGATGTTACCCCATGGCCATTAACTCCCTTGCACATCCAGGTTCTACCTGTGTGAGTACTAACAGGGGGCTGCCAAAGAACTGGGAGAAGGAAACACGAGACTTGCTGCCCAGTTGAGGTGAGGCACTGCGTGCACAAAGCCTTTGGAAGCCTGTACAGAGCTGTTTACCATAACCGTGGCTGGAATTAGAAGGTGGCCATAGGGGTGTCAGGTAGGCCACAGGGGTGTCATAAACAGAGCCTGGGAAGATTCATTTATCCACACCACCTCTCACAGACCTTCCCTCCGTGAAGAATGTGAAACCCTCCGTGAAGAGTGTGAATGGTCCTCACTATTAAAGAGCTCTGTTATCATACCCATATAGTACTTTAGAGTAAAATTTCTGGGGCAAGGCTGCTAGTGTTCAGATCTCAGCTCCATAAATTTCTATGTGACATTGGACAAGTCATTTAACCCCATTGTGCCGAAACTGCCTCATCATTAAACTGAGAAAAATAATAGGACCTACCTAACAGGGTTGCTTTAGGAATTAAATTAGTATACGTAAAATAGTTAAAATAGTACCTGTGATATGCAAGCATTAAATATAAATTTTATTTAGAAATGATAATTCATTAGTGTATTAGTGGATCAAATTATCTGAGGGAAGAGCTGTGATTTTTATATTGGACCCACTGAAGGGATCAGGGAAGGGGGACGGATGGTCAAGTGGGGGCTGCAGTTCTTCCAGGCTTGAGTATATGAGGAAAGGGAATACACAAAAGAGAGGATAAAGGAACTACTGAGGGCACGAACCTAATTTTGGAATGGAGAACAATGAAATAATAAGCAGTTATTGGGAGAACACTTTTGCATCTATTCCATATTTGCTTTCAAAGCCATTTCTATTGTATCATTCACTCTTGCTTAAACTGTTGGCTAAACAGAAAAATCCTTAGGAAAAATTTCATTTTGCAGATAAACTGACAACAAGAAATAAGAGAGGAGCTCCCATCTCGTTATAGTTGCCAGCAAATTTGGAGCAAGATATTGTGCTATGGGTTAGTAGCCTCCTTAGGCTGGACCTTCTGAAACAACTAGTTTTGCCAACTGTTTATCTGACTACGTTGTCTTTACGGCATACTTACATACGTGTATTTTAAGGTCTTGCAACATAAAGTCTGGTCACAGGAAGAGCAACATCACCAGACTAGGAGCTTGTTAGAAAAGCAGATTCTCAGGCCTCACCGACGACCACCTAAATCATAACCTGTGTGTTAACAAGATCTTCTGGTGGCTCCCGTGCTCATTAAAGTTTATGAAAGGTTGGTACAGTGTATGTGGCTTAGGAATGGGTTTGGCTTGGTTTTGAAATGGGTTGATGTGAATAATAATTTAGTTGCTTGATTGTTCCTGAAGCAAACCTAGGTAAATTTATTCCAAGAACTTTATCAGAACGTGTTCTAAATTTTCATTTGAGTATCAACTCTTTTCTACTTCCTTTATTCTATTGGTGATGACTTTAAAAAGTCTCTTCCGTTTTGATTTTGCAGTCCTTTGTCTACTTCTGCTGTCCGTATTGAACTGAGATGAAGCAGCAGTGTTTATACCATGTCCAATGGGCATGTTGAGAATGAGGTATCAAAATCAGAGACATGCAAAAAAATATGCATTTTCGTATTGATGTTGCTATGAATGCATCTTGATTCCCACCGCATTATAATTTTCATATATTTCTACTTCTGGTGTCATTACTGTACAGCACCAGGAAATATAAATAGCACCATAAGGATATATTTATTTCTAGTCAAAAGCAGAGATGTAGAGAGAAGTCAAGATTATGTTGTTGTTTTAAAGATTTTTACTCATCCACTTCCCCTAGCACTCTTTACTGAGCTTCTTTTTATACTATGCACAGAACCAAACCTAATGGCATTCTCTTGTGGGATTATTTATAACCTCGATAAGTATGCAAACTCCTGCCCATCAGTGAACTCTGTCCTCTGTAATTCTGATAAACAGATTTATAACGCAAATGCTTGTTTTGCTTATTAATTTTTGAAAAATAAATCAAAATGATGAACAATGAGCTATTTTATCAGTGTCCTCATCAAGATTACTTTAAAAAATGAGGGAAAAAAACAAACAGTTTATGCTACCCATTCAACCATATGCATCATTAATGTTTTTATCAATAAATGTTAAAAATCAAATGTAATGCTTTTCCTATAAACGTGTTAACTAACATTAGTCTTCCTTCTTGATTGGCTCCTAAAATGAATTCTCCCTCAGATACACAGCTTTCTTGAATAAAAAACAAGCAAAAACCGATATGACAAGCTGAGAAACTGGAAGTAAGGAAAAAACTCAGTATGTTAGTACCTTTAACGGCACTCCTTTCCTGCTTTTTGTACAAGAAGGCCCACGTTTTCATTTTGCACTGGGTCCTGCAGTGACTCTACTGTCTGTCTATTTAGCACCTAGCTTCTGCATCTATTGTACAACACATTAATGTACCTAATTCGCCAGCAGAATACTTCTTGCTTTACAGTCCTCAGTCCTTACTCAAATATATGCAACAGTTGTTTGTGTGTGTATGCATGTGTGTGTTTTTCCATTTAGGATTTCAATTTGCTCCTTTAAATAACAAAAATAAGAATAGCCATCTTGTGTGGTGAGGCAACTTCTATGAGAATTGAAACATTATGGAATTCAAGGGATTCTCACTGCCCTTTAGGGTAAAAATACAGCTAGAATATTGTTAGAAGGGGTGCCAGTAGATGCTTAGTCTTCTTCCCCATCAATTTCTCAAGAAGACTCATGGTAGGAAGATCATTTGTCCCATAGACCCTAGGACGGTCCCAGTTTATACTAGTGGATCTGACATGATTACTAGTAGTTCTCCTCCTTTTGACTCTCAAAAGTGTTCTGGTCTGGATGACCAATTGCATGGTGGCCATACACAGAGACATGGCAAGTGCTGTGATGGGAAGTGGAAAGACAGGGATGAGCAGCGATTTGGGGTACCTGCTCGCAGATTCTCTGACCATCATTCTCCCAGAACACTTGGAAAACAAAACTCATCACAGTGACTGGCCAGCATCGATATGAAGTAACACAGTGGGCCAATGTTCTTCAGGAAGACAGATTTTCCTGCCCATAGTGTGCATTTAAATGCTGGATGGTTTGTTTTGATACCTTGGTACGAAATGGGAATAGGTCCATTGCAAATAATATTCTGAGCTAACTGTTACTCATTACTGTCAAGTCAATTCTGACTCATAGCAACCCTATAGTACAAAGTACAATTTCCGTGTACGGTTTCCACTGCTATAACCTGTATGGAAGCTGACTGTCACATCTTTCTCCAGTGGAGTGGCTGGTGAGTTTCAACCACCCACCTTTTGGTTAGTGGCCAAACTCTCTGAGGGCTGACAGAAAGAGAGACAGACAGGGTGACAGAGTTCAGAAGTGACAAATGAATCAGAGAGTATGTAAAGGGAGCTCAGAATATGTAAAGGGGAGCGAAGAGTATAAACGTTTGTCTATGTACTGGCAGTGGGGAAATTGCAGGACCAGATCTTTAGTAAGAATTAGAGGGCCAAAAATTCAGTAACTCACTCTACAAGTTAGAGAATTTTCAGTTGCAAAAAACAGAAAACCCCAAACCAACTTGGAATAACAAACGTGATCGGTTGTTAACATAGAGGTTGGTAGTTGCAATCTGCCCAGTGGCTTTGCAGCAGAAAGGCCTGGCAATCTGTTTCCATAAGGATCACAGCCAAGAAAACTCTACAGAATAATTCTACTCCATAACAAATGAGTCACCATGAGCTGGGGCCAACTAAACAGTGGATGACAACATGAAATGTATTGACTTGAGTACTAAAAAAACAATAAAAGAATAAAATAAAAATAGAGGTAAGGTGGGGGCTAGTCATAGTGTTCCTAGCGCCCCACCTACCCTGTTTCTTTCCTTCCTTCAGTCTTGTCTTCCAGGGTTTAACACAAACATTGGCTTTTTGTGTGATTTTACAGACTCTTACTAATCTCCACTGTGAGGAGGAGAATTGTTTCTTTTTAGCTGTAGGCTTTGGGAAAGAGAATGTTTTTTCCCAGCAGCCCTGTAAAAAAGCATTTCCTAATGACCCATTGATCCTTAATAGGTACAAGAATGTTATCGCTGTTTGTAACTTCAAAAACGTACATAGAAAATAAAACTACCTTTTAAAATCACAGGATACTGGTGATCTTGGATGGAAGACAGGAAGATGGGATTGGGGAAAGACAGAGATTGTTACCAGCTTTTCACATTGAAAGTAGTAGTGGGCTCCTCAAGGTATGCCATGAATCAAAGATAATGGATAATCCAATTCTGAGGCTAAAAAAGCATTTTAAAATGTGAAAATAATATAATTCTTAGCATTATGAAATATCGACATTGAAAAAAATAGAATTGTGATTTAGGAAACAATATTGGAATCATTATTTCCTGTCCTTGAGCATAGAGAATGTGAGCCCAGCTGGAGCGAGGCTCACAAGGACGCACGAGGACACATCAACTGGGCCCTGAGGTATAAGGACAATAGCTAAAATAACCTTGGAAAATATCTTTTAGGGAACCTTTCACATAAGCCAGTCCAACAGAACACAAAAGCCTTTCCATTCTTATCTTCTTCTATTAGCATTTAGTGAATAGAAAAGTTGTCGAACCAATGAAGACCCTCCTGACTGTCCTTACTGAAACCTATACCAATGATTGTTAAGAAAGGCAATTCAAAAAAAGGATCACAGTTTCTAGCCAGTCTGTGAAAAGGTAGAGCTGTCAATGGCTTTGTCCGTTTTGTAATGTTAACGTGCACTGATGAGTCTGTATCGTTCTTTGGATTCGAGCAGACGTGGCTGTGGCAGTATGCTTGTCCATGTTCCTCGTCTTGCCTATTCTGTAATACTCTCTGGACTTGGGCAGACGTGGCTGTGGCAGCAGGCTCGATCGTTTTCCCAGTTCTGTCTATTCTGTAATACTCTCTGGACTTGGGCAGACGTGGCTGTGGCAGCAGGCTCTATCGTTTTCCCAGTTCTGTCTATCCCGTAATTTCTTTAGACTCAGGCAGACATGGCTCTAGCAGCATGCTTGTAATGTTCCCACTTTTGCCTTTTAGAATATATGCTGAATAAAACTTTCTTTTTGCTTTACTAAACTTTGCAACGTTTCTTTCCCTGTGACAGTTAATGGTGTGGTTATCTAGGATATCTGAAGCTACGAATACAACCGAACTCAGGAGACCTGGACTGCGGAGCACAAATCCGCAAAGAGAGGTGAGCGCTCTCAGAAAATGAGCCTTTGCTTATTCTTTTTTGTTCCCTTTCTCATGTTTTGTTTGGCATATTTGTTTGGAAAACAAGTTGTTTGATTAAGTAGAATCTTTCTTAGATTTTTGCTTGACCGTTTGGTTAAGAGTGATACCTAGTAACTCTTGTTGAACTGCAGTCTAGGTCCAGATTCAGGTGTTTGAAACATTAAAGAGGTAATTCTTTTTTAAAAGAACTTTGAGTCACTATAAGCTGCAAAAACTTGGGCACAGGTCGACCGGTAAAAGCCATTAGGGTGGTCGCTAGCTTTCATCATGAGCGATAAAGTTTCCTGTGAGAGGATACAGTTGGTAACGAGACAGGCTAGAACACTAGGCTGCCTGTCACCCACAAGAAAACACTGGAGCAATGAAGGTACACATTGGGCTAAGCGAAACACTGTCCAAACGCCACGGTGTTCCTCGTTAGGTTTCTTTTTGTGGCTTAAAGAAAACCTGGAAAATAGTGCTCTGTTTTGCCAAATTCTCAGGGGCAGGTGGCAGCTCCTGACCTGTGTTATGAAATTTAAGGGAGAAGTGGTAGTTCCATACCTTTTTTTATGGTATAATTTCTCAATAAAGATTCACAACATTAAAACTAAAATAATCAATAGCTACGTAACTTTCCAGTTGGAGGAACCAGTATATTTAAGGTCTAAAATAAGAGACTAGGCCTCTAGACAGCAGAATGAATTAAGCTCAAAAAGAAGGAAACCAACAGCTTGAACCTTAGAGCTTAACATCTTTGATAAATGAGCCTGGATTTCCTCCCTCCTACTGAGACACTGGAAACCCTGGTGGCGTCGCGGTTAGGAGCTACAGCTGCTAACCGAAAGGTCAACAGTTTGAATCCCCCAGGCACTCTCTGGAAACCGTACAGGGCAGTTCTGCTCTGTCCTATAGGGTTGCTATGAGCCAGAATCAACTCGACAGCAATGAGTTTGGTTTTGGTTTTTACTGAGACACTGGTTTGGGGCTTACATTTAAAGATGCTATAAACGGAATATGCTAGAAGTAATCTGGAATTTCAGTGACCATTCTGGGAAAACGAACCTTGATTTGTGTTGTTTTTTCCTCTTTAGGAACTTATACTTGATTCTCAGATTTGGTCAAAAGGCCTAATATTTCTCCATCTAAAGCTCTGGCAAGATAAGTTTTATCTAGAACCTGTTTTTTCTGTTGAATTGAGTTGATCTTACCAAAAATTTCTAGACACACTTCAAGAAACTAGGATCCCCACCTCCTTGTTTTGCATGGCATTGTTCAATGAGTTTACGTGACCTTTCTCCTTCTGTCCTGAGAGCTTGCTTCTGGTCTAGAGCACAGAGTCTAAGTTTCTGTCTTGTATTAGGTTGGAGGCTATGGCTGAGAATTGTTTTTTTGTTTTTTTTTTTAAGGCTGTCTTATTACTTCAGTTATTTCCTTGCCCAGAAAAACTGTCTTGTCTCTTTCTTACGATTTAGATTTTTAGTAGCAACTTGGAGAAACTTTTATATACCCAAAAAAACCACTGCTGTCGAGTCAATTCCGACTCATAGAGATCCTATAGGACAGAGTAGAACTGCCCCGTAGTTTCCAAGGAGCCCCTGGCAGATTCGAACTGCCGACCTCTTGGTAAAGAGACATAGCACTTAACCACTACACCACCAGGGTTTCCAACTTTTATATAAATTGGTCTATTTGAAAAGTACAGCAAAATCTTTATGTTCTGTATGTCAATCTTAAAAGGGAAACTGTTCTAAGTAACTTAAACTAGATATTATATGAAATGTGTTTTATTTAAAGAAAAAAGATAGTTTTGTCTTAAAGTAAAAGTAACAGTTCCAGGACAGTAAAAGGAAAGCAATTAGTTATCTTTGCCTTTTAACATGTCTAGGTTGACTTAAACATATGTAAACGAATTGGAGTGACAACTATCTCTCATATTTCCAAAAACCAAAACCCACTGCTGTTGAGTTGATTCCGACTCATAGCGACACTATAGGACAGAGTAGAACTGCCCTCCATAGAGTTTCCAAGGAGCACCTGGTGGATTCGAATTGCTGACCTTTTGGTTAGCAGATGTAGCACTTAACCACTACGCCACCAGGGTTTCACATATTTCCAAAGGTTTATAAATAACATATCTAGTTAATGTCCAATATCATACATTTGGGGCCCTGGTGGCACAGTGGTTAAGAGCTCGGCTGCTAACCAAAAGGTCAGCAGTTCAAATCCACAAGCTGCTCCTCGGAAACCCTACGGGGCAGTTCTGCTCTGTCCTATAGAGTCAGAATTGACTCAAAACCAACGGGTTTGATTAACATTTGGATCTACTAAGGCAACCAGGAATTGGGGGGAGAAGATTTCTTAGAAAAGGGAAGCTTAAAGAAGTGAGCCTGAAAGTCTGACCTGCCTTGTCATTCAAGGTACTCTCGGCTAGGCTAGACTGATTCCCAAGAGAAAAGGCAGAGGGCAGAGTCAAGGGACTCTTTCCAGCAGGGTAGAAATTTTTGAGTGGTTAATAAGAAATAGGGCAAATAAAGCCCAGAGTCAAAAACTACACCTGGAATCATTTGGGGCAAATGCCTGGCAGGTTAATCAAAATAAGGGCTGACAAAAGGGCCAAAGTTTCCTGGTTTGACTTCTAGCCAAGGACCTAAGCCATAAGCATGTGAATGAGTAAAATGGTCAGGAGGTAGAAAGGAGAAGTTTGGATGAAACTAGAATGTTTAAACAGGCTTTATGTAAAGTGACTGAGGCTCCTTTAGCTGAATGTATTATAGAAACGAATATTGTGTCTGACTGGGGGCACAATTTCTCCAGCCTAGTACTAAACCAATACCCATCCATTGCTGTAGAGTTGATTCCGACTCACAACAACTCTACAGGACAGAGTGTAACTGCCTCTACAGAGTTTCCAAGGCTATAAATCTTTACTGAAGCCGACTGCCACATCTTTCTCCTGGTAGCTAGTAGATTTGAACCATGACATTTCAATTAACAGTTGAGTGCTTAACCACTGCACCACCAGGGCTCCTAAGTCTTGATTGGACATACGAAATGGGAACTGCTAGAATTGTCCAAACTCACACAGGCTAATTTCAAACAGCCTGGAGTGCTAGTACAGACAAATTCTCTCCATAATAGCATGGACTGCAGCTTATGCCAAAAGCCTGTGAGCACCACCCACACAGGAGCACTGGGATTTTGTACTGGGAGATTTCTATTTGAAAGACAATTACCAGCAGGTGGAAAGACTCTGATTGGAGAAGATAAAAGTAAATCAGCTCAGTAAACTAAACATGCAGCTTACCCCTACATTTGGGTTTTTACTGATTTAGGGTCAATGGCCAATGGTGGGGATATAGAATCAGGTTAAAAGGCAATGGAAACCTGGCTTATTAAAGAGGTGTCCATATGGGACACAGCCCTATGGAAATCTGAGGGACATTAAAGTAGCACATGTCAGTGTTTATCAGAAGAACCTATTTCCAGGACTGGAAGTTAATTGGATGTGGCTGGTAGATATCCTGGTACACTCACTCAAAGTGACCACCTGAGCTCTCCATAAGAAGAATAGAAATGGGAGAGGTGCAGCAATGCAGAGATGGCTGAATCTAGAGATATTCCTCTTGCACCCTCTGAGGTATAAAAGGCCAATAAGAACTGTGCTCTATATCAACTGCAGATGGCTGTGGGACAGATTCCCTGTGGGGAGGCTGCACATAGTTGGAAAGTCAGACTGAAGCTGGTAGCTCTGGAAAGCTACATTTACTCTGAGCTGAGCTTTGTATACTCATTGGTGAATGCAAATGCTCAGAGTTCTATAAAAGAACTGAAACAGGAGACTGCATCAATTTGGACTGCTATGTCATACTTCTTCACACCAAGGAACACACTTTTATCCTCAGAGTAATAGCAGCCAAATGAAACATTAGTTGTCTAAAATGGGGGGAGATAAAGGGATGAAGGGCTGGTTTTGTAGAAAATTACAAAATGCTGATGAAATAAATGAAAAAATACCTAAATAGGTAAAATACATTACATGTTCATTGAATGGGAGACTTAATATTGCTAACATGTCAGTTCTTCCCAGATTTATCTATAGATACAATGCAAATCCAATCAAAATTTCACCAAGGTATTTTTTAGATATTGACAAACTGATCCTAAAAGGTTTATAGGAAAAAAAAAATTAGGACCTAGAATAGCAAACACATTACTGAAGAAGAACAAAATTAGAGTACTTATAAATCCTAATTTCAAGATTTAACACAAGCTACTATAATCAAAACAGCATGGCATTGGTGCAAAAATAAATAGATTAATAGGACAGAATAGTGAGCCTTGGAATAGATTTCATCCAAATATAGTCAGCTGATTTTCAAAAAGGACACAAACAATTCAAAGGAGAAAGGATATAGTCTTTTCAACAAATGGTGCTGGTACAAGTGGGTGCCCATACACAACAAAATGAGTTTTACATAAACCTTACACCTTTCAAAAAATAACACAAAATGGGTCTTAGACATAAATTCAAAGTTCAAAACTATAAAACCTATGAGGAAACATAGGAGAAAATTGAGGCAGCCTTGTGTTCAGTGAGAGTTTTTAAATACAACACCAAAAAGATCACCCATGAAAGAAAGAAATTAACTGTTAAGTCATTTAATTTGCTTCTTCTTTTTCAAAATTGTTTTGGTTATGCTTAGTCCTTTTTTATAATCATGTAAATTTTTATATCAGTTTGTTAGTTTCTGCAAAAGTTATACCATGTTCATGGATTGGAAAATCCAATGTTGTTACGATAGCAATTTATCCTAATTTGATCTATACATTCGATGCAATTCTATCAAAATCTAATTGAGTTTATTTGTAGATATTGACAAGCTGATTTTAAAGTGTACACTAAAACTTGCAAAAGCCTGAAGCTGTATAAGGCAGAAACTTGTCAGAGAATGAAAACTCAAATTTTTTCCACTAAGGTTGAGTGATAGAAAAGTAGTAAGATAAAAGCAGAAAACTTGTCAGACCCAGATAAACAAGGTAGTACAATTGAATTCGGCTGTCACGGGTTTTATTGTATATGAAGCGAAAGGAATTAAGATAGCCACAAAAAAAAAAAAAAATTAAATCTGAAAAAGTAGGACAAAATTGATTCATCCTTAATTTTAAACATACTTTATTTTTATTTATTTTACTTGACTTTAAGACAATATAAACCTGTTGTTGTTAGGTGTCATCGAGTCAGTTTCGACTCATAGCAACCCTATGTACAACAGAATGAAACATCATCTGGTCCTGCTTCATCCTCACAATCACTGCCATGTTTGAGCCCATTGTTGCAACCACTGTATCAGTCCATCTCGTTGAGGTTCTTCATCTTTTCCTCTGACCCTCTAGTCTACCAAGCATGATGTCCTTCTCCAGGGACTGGTCCCTCCTGATAACAGGTCCAAAGTACATGAAATGAAATCTCACCATCCTTGTTTCTAAGGATCATTCTGTCTGTACTTCTTCAAAGACTGATTTGTTCATTCTTCTGGCAGTCCATGGTATAGTCAATATTCTTCACCAACACCATAATTCAAATACATCAATTTTTGTTTGGTCTTTACTTATTGTCCAGCTTTTGCATTCAAAAAGCAAATAAATAACTATATAAATGTATAGTAATCAAAAGTGTGATACTGGTGAAAAAATAGGCACACAGATCAATAGAAGAGAATAAATATCCAGCAGTAGACCCACACAAATGAGGTCAATCAATATTTTTAAAAAATAAAAGGCAAGTTATGAAAGAAGAATAGTGTTAAGAAATTGGTGTTGGCAGAATTGGATGTTCATATGCAAAAAAAAAAAAACCTGCACATATCCCAGACTTTATACAGAAAAACAAATAAATAAATAAATAAATAATTTATGTTTAAAATGAATAAAGAATTGTTAAACTCAACAAGTAAAACAGTGCAATTCAAAAAAAAATTGGGCAAAAAACATGAACAGGTACTTTATCAAAGATACATGGACAGCAAGTGAGCCTATGAAAAATATTTGTCACAAAGGACATAAAAGTTAAAAGTACAGTGAGATGCTACTACACTAGCTTTACAATAGTTAAAGAAAACCTGGCAAATGGTGGCAAGAATGCTGAGTGTCAGGAACGCTCATTCATTACTGATGGGTATGCGAAGTTTTACAGTCGCTTTGGCAACTCTCTTGTACAGGCAATCATGCACTTACCACATAACCTAGCAACCCCACTTCAACGTATTTACATAAGTGAATTGAAAATTTGTGTTCACAACTACCCAACACAGCAATAAAAAGGAATTATTGAATCATGCAACAGCGCTGATGAGCGTTAAATACAATTGGTTAAGCAAAAGAAGCCAAAGCACGTTCCACACATTGTATGACAACACTTTATGACATTCCGAAAATAGGCAAAGCTGCGGGACAGACACAGATCAGTGGTTGGCAGAATTTGGAGAAGTCTGGTGGTTGGACTACGAAGGAGCCACGAAGCAGCAATTTTAAGGTAAAGGAACTGGTCTGAAGAATAGATGCCTAAAGGTGCGCATTTGTCAAAACCCATAGAACTGTACTCTGTAAAGAATGAATTAACTGTTTTCAATAATGACAACAGATTACCTGGGACGTTTGGAGATCCCAGGGCTGAATGCAGTGTTGCAAATGAACCTAGCTGTATTACAAGCGTGTGGCAATGTGCACTGAAGGGGGTGAAGAGAAGAGGTGTTGGTCTAAGCAACTTGGAAAACAACGCCTTGACTGGGTATGACAGAGCTAAAGGCAAACAGAACTGTACAGAAACATTGTAATCCAGTTGCTACATTTGTTTCCCACAGAGTTCAGGTTAGCGATTGGGAAGCTATTTTACATGTGTGTTATGAGCAAATAAATGTTAGGTGATGAGAACCACATTCCTCCATAACAGAGAAGGAAATGACAAATAAGCAAGAAGAAAAAAAGTCTACAGGACACTTGGTGCTGAATTAGAATCAGAAATTTTCTAGGACTTGAGTATTTAAAATTTCATGTTTATTTTAATATACGTGTAATATATGTAATATATCCATTATATATGCAATATATTATATATAATATAATATAACCCATTGCCATGGAGTCAATTCTGACTCATAGCAACCCTATAGGACAGAGTAGAACTGCCCCATAAGGTTTCCAAGGAACTGCTAGTGGATTTGAATGGCTGATATTTTGGTTAGCAGCCGAACTCTTAACCACCCCACCACCAACTCTTAACCACTCCACAGTACAGTATATTATAGTATAAACTGAAAAACCTAACCTGTTGCCATCAAGTCGATTCTGACTCATAGTGACCCTATAGGACAAGGTAGAGCTGCCCCATAAGATTTCCAAGGAGTGGCTGGTGGATTCCAACTGCTGACCTTTTAGGTTAGCAGCCATAGATCACCATAGGTCTTAACCACTGCACCACCAGGGCTCCGATATTATAGTATATGTAAATATTGTATTATCTAATACATAGATGCAGAAATAATTACAGATATGTGTTAGTATACACGTGTATATTTCTGAGTGCTTACCATTGAGGGGACCTAGACAGTAGAAATGAGTACACCCAGCATACAGATCTTTGTTTCAAAAATACCATTCTCCAGTAAGAAACCACGGGTCCCAAGAAATAGCTGAGTCAAGGGCTGGAACAGAGAAAATGCAATATGATCCTTTAGTATCCTAGAGAGTCAGAAATTAAAGAATCACTTGGAAATAAATAAACCAATAAAAAGGATGAGGTCGTGTCAAAAAGACATGAGAGCCAACCTGAAAAGTTCTCCAGTGGCCAAGGCTGAACAATTTGAAGAATATATTCAATAATGATAGTATCGCATTATAACCAAAGGAAGAAAATGAGTCCATACTGATACAAATGTTTGATTAAATAGATGAATGGAGAAGACAAATGTTTCTTACAGAAGAAACCCAACAGATAAATGCAGAAGGAATGAGAGAAAAAGAGAATGATCATTAGAACTCCTCCATAACAAATGCAAGAATTCTTTGCAAAAAAAAAAAAAATCCTTGCCATTGATTCCAACTCATAGCGACCCTATAAGACAGAGTAGAACTTCCCCATAGGGTTTCTAAGGAGCGGCTGGTGGATTCAAACTGTTGGCCTTTTGGCCAGGCTCTTAACCGCTGCGCCACCAGTGCTCCAAGAATATAAATACTAAACTCAGTGGTTGAAACGTTAACGGAAATAGGATATTTACATAGTCTCAAAGTATCTAAATTTACTGATCACAGTGGTTGTTTTAAAACATAATCACTCTTCTATGGCACTGCTCCTAGCAGGCGGTAGAGTTTAACTTCCCTCTACTTAAGGAAGGCTAGATTTTGTGATTCAAAGCTAACAAATAGAGTATTTAAAAAAAAAAAAATCCAATTGCAATAGAGTTGATTCGGACTCATAGAAACTCTTTAGGACAGGGTAGGCTACTCCCATAGAGTCTCTAAGGAGCACTTGGTGGATTCAAACTGCCAGCCTTTTAGTTAGCAGCCATAGCTCTTAACCACTATGCCACCAGCATTCCCCACAAATAGAGTATAGAAAGGGATAACTGGTAACTTTCCAATGAAGAAAATGGACAGATACCACCTTAATCAGGTAATCAAGGTTGTTGTTGTTGTTAGGTGCCATCAAGTCGGTTCCGACTCATAGCAACCCTATGCACAACAGAACGAAACACTGCCTGGTCCTGCGCCATCCTTGCAATCGTTGTTATGCTTGAGCCCGTTGTTGCAGCCACTGTGTCAGTCCACCTCGTTGAGGGTCTTCCTCTTTTCCACTGACCCTGGACTTTGCCAAGCGTGATGTCCTTCTCCAGGGACTGATCCCTCCTGACAACATGTCCAAAGTGTGTAAGACGCAGTCTCGCCATCACCCAAAATAAGTTGTATTGATATCACGTGCTCCCTGATATGATGCTGTAAGAAAGCCCCACCTAATGCTTTCTCTTCTTTAATTGTACTGGCTAATACCTTTACTGTCATGTGAAATAGTAGCAGAGATTATGAGCTATTTTGTCTCTCCCAACTTAATAGGAAAGATTTTAAATAAGGTGCTAGCTTTTGGCTATAGCCTTTCTGTCTCTCTTTCCCTCTCTCTCTCTCTAAATTTATACATGTATTTATGTTTTTTTTTTTTTTTTATGTTAGGGAAGAATTTATCAATTTCTGTTTTCTTACATTTGTTTTTAAACTATAATATGATTTATTGAGGGTTTTACCATACACAGAGAAAAGTACAAAAATCATGTTTCTAGCTAGATTATTTATACAAACTGAAAATACGCTTTCAAGCAAAGTAACTAGATAAGTAACGAAAAAATTAACAGCATCCCAGAAGCCTTCTCTTGTCCTCTTAAGTTGCTGCACACCAAAAAGGTAACATATTTCTTCAACTCCATCAAAAATTAGTTTTGTCTGCTATGAATGCAACAAAAATGTAATATAGTATTTACTGTCTTGTGTCTGGTTTATTTTGCTCGGTCTTACGTGTTAAGGCTCATGTATGTTGGAAAGTAGGTGTTAAGACTATCCATATTTACAGATGTCTTGATTATAAATCTGGAAATTCCAAGTGTTTTTTATGTATCCAAAACCAAACCAAATCAAACCCATTGCTGTTGAGTCGATTCTGAATTATCATTCATATATACAAACAAAAATCAGGTGAGTATAAATTTTATTTTAAAGATAAAAATGGAAGACTACGAAGGAAAGTCTGAAAAAAAAAAAAAAAAGAATGTTACCCTTTCTTATCTGATAGGAATATCTTTTTCCTATCAGATGCTAAAACGTAGCATGTAGTTGTTGTTAGTTGTCACCCAGTTGATTCCAACTCTTGGCAACTCTATGTGCATGAGTTTCCTATAATTACTTTAATTAAAATGGTGCAGTATTTGCACATTGATAGAAAGACAGATTGGTAGATTAGAAGAGAAAATTCAGAAATAGTCACAATTATATATACCTATTTGGTATATGATAAAGATAGCATTATAAATCAGTAATGAAAAGATTGACTCTTTAAAGATGGTACTGAAATAACTAGATAACCGTATGGGAAAAGGTAACATCAGATCAATTGCATTTACTATATAGCAGGACAAATTCCAAATGGATCACAGAATTAAATGTAAAATAAATAATAAAATTATACAATTCCTAGGAAAAATAGGTGAATTTCTTTATAACCTGGAATAGGGAAAACTTTTAGAAACATGATTCAAAATCCACAAGAAATGATAGGAAAGATAGAAAAATTAGATTACCAAAAAGAACTTTTGAATGGCAAAAATCTCACAAGCAAATAAAAGGATATATAATGAACTGGTAAAAATGCATGTGAATGTCACTGAACATAGTTTAGTTTCTATAAATAAAGAAGAAAAAAGTCAACAACTATAAAAAACAATTCCAGCTGCTCTTAACGGTATGAAAGGATGAAACCTCACTCATAATAAGATAGTTGCAAACCTAAACTATGTTTGCATATCAGTTCTGGTGTATTAGTTGGTAAATTCAAAGAGTTTGACAATACCTTCCATTGATGAAGCTCTCATGCATTGCCAGTGGATATAAAAATGTTACATTTCCTATGCAGAGGTACTTAGCAATATCAGGCAAAAGTACATACACAGGAAACCCTGGTGGCGTAGTGATTAAGTGCTATGGCTGCCAACCAAAAGGTCGGCAGTTCAGATCCACCAGATGCTCCTTGGAAACTCTATGGGGCAGTTCTACTCTAATGTATAGGGTCAATGTGAGTCAGAATGTATAGGGTCACTGTGAGTCAGAATGGACTTAACAGCAACAGGTTTTTGGTTACGGTTAGTAATCTCATTTTTAGAAAGATACTCCAAAAAGAGAGTATGAAGACAGTGGTCCATTGCAGAAAAATAGCACAAGACTAGAAATAACTCAAATTCCCATCAGTAGTGGATCAGCTGACTCAACTGGAGCCCTGGTGGCACAGTGGTTAAGAGAGCCGGCTGTTAAACAAAAAGTTGGCAGTTCAAATCCATCATCCACTCCTTGAAAATCCTACGGGGCAGTTCTACTCTATCCTATAAGGTCTCTATGAGCAAGAATCAACTGTATGGCAACAGATTTTTTATTTATGGTACATCCAAGCAATGAATTCTAGAAGTTGTAAAAATCAGTGAGGAATATTACTATATACAATTATTGTTCAGTCTCTAAGCTATTACTATAACCTGACCATATGTATGCCAGTAAATTTCCATTAGTTCTTAAACTACCCCAAGCCAGATTTGGCCCACCCTGCATGCACAGAAGGACCGGCTGTGACTGGTAATTGACCTCAACAGAAGAGGCAGCAACTGGAGGAAAGAATCAGAAGGAAAATCATCACTCGGACCCTATTCCGAAGCAAGAAGTTTGACGAGAACCACATCACCTCCTATTTCCTGGCCACCTTTTAGAATTTTCCTTCCCCAGTATGCCTGTGCAAGCTGCCATCTTGCCGCCCAAATCACGTATAAGCCCTTCTTCCCGGGAGCTCAGGAAGTCAAATCTGAGGACCTTCCTTCCAGCTCCATGCTCTGTGCATTGCAATAAAAGTTATTCTCTTTCTCAAAGGCTGGTGTGCAGCTAATTGGCAAGTCTGAACGCACCGGATAAGGACTCACCTTCTAGGGTTAAGTAACATTACTTTTAAGTGTCAATATAAAGAAAGGTAAAAAAAAGTGTATAAACTATGTTGCCATTTATCCAAGAGAGGTATGGATAGACAAATAGGAGGTAGATATCAATACGGATGTCTGATTATATTTTTTTGAATAAACATAAAAATAATTTAAAAAAATTTTTTAAAGGTTCTCCTTTCTATTCATATAATAAAAAAAAAGTTTTTTTTTTTTTTATACTTATCAATAAATATCACTGGTTTGGTAAATGCCAGCATTTTCCCAGAATGTATAACTAAATATATACCAAGTTATTGACCTAAATCTCAAACTTTCTATAATGGCATATACGTGTTTATTCTTTTCAACTAAGAGTTAGTTATATCTTAGATAGTGAAAGGTCTAAGGAGGAGACGCTATTTTCGTGCAGCAAAAAGGCCATTGACCAGCATGCTAAGGGACTGGGGCAAAGCGGTTTTTGAGGATAGAATGATTTAGTATGTACTCATTGTTCCAGTACCAATATGTGACCAATTTCAAAATGGAACCATACAGAAACTTGTAACACTAGGTGATTTTTTTCCCCATAAAATTGAATCGCTCACCTTCCTTACTCCGCAATTTTTTTTTCCTTGTAGAAAAAAATCTCACAAAGACAGAAGAATCTCCTTTATCTTCCTACTAAGCATGCTCAGCTCAGCCAAAACATGATGAAAAGACAGGTTAAGAGGCAGCTAAGCCAGTTATTTGCAAGAAGAAAACAGCCTTTGGATAATTCCATGACTGTGGTGTTATTTAGAGGCTTAAACTAACTTGAAATATCAATTGCCAAGTACAGAAGTGAAAAAAGCAACGTCCAGGGGCCCAGCTTGCAGAAAGGTTGGCATTTTAAAATGAAAATACATTATAATACTAGCATCTTTCTACTTTCCCCTCCCAGAAATTATTCATTCAGACAGCTTGTGAATTGGGTTTGCAACGAATCTTATGTCTTACACAGTACAAAAGAGAGAGTGCCTGATGGACTTCATTGGTTAATTATATAACACATGGCATCAGCTCTCACATAGTCTTCTGATGGCTGGAGTTTCTATTGCTAAGCATTTACAAGTATTAAGTATGTGCTTTCTTTGTGTCGTTGGAAAACTCTAAAAGAATAAGATTTCTTAGATAGTCTCAGAGACCCAGATGATACTTGCCCAGCAGACAATATGTTAGATGTGTCTTGGAACATCGAATGAAGGTTGGTGGCTTTAGATCATATCCCCAAAATAAAGTTTGCATGACAAATGACCAAGGGATAAAGTAAAACTTTTATCGCCTCTTTTTTTGTTTGTTTTGGCTTTAATTTTTAGTTAATGTGATGTGTATATTTTGGGTGATTAGAAAAGCCTCAAAATGCTTTGTAAATTCATTATTTTCTACTTTCCCTAATTACCTTTGAGCATTGTTCTTGTTACACTGATACATACCCCAAAGTGATGATGATAGAAAAGCTAGTCAGCTCCTGCCAGCAATAAATCAACATTTTTTTTAGCACAATGAGTTTTCATTTATCTCTGGTATGCAGCATTTAAGGACTGATGCATTTTAACTGTACTTTTAAGGACAAATTTTCATGTGAATACCAGCGCTGACATTTAAACAAAGAAGATCATTAATCTGAATCTAAACTTTATATTAACCATTCAGAGTTTTACTTTCCTCTGTTTGTCTTTTTCTTTTCACTCCTCAAGGTCATTTACCGCCGTTTCCCAAGGCATTTTAAATTTTACCTAGAGTCTTCGGTTGCCTGTTAGATGAAGGCCTAAATGATTATTTTGCAGTAAGAAGATGGAAGTTAGGTGAACCCTGACATACTACTCGGGGTATAATTCATATCACCAGGATTTATCTACTTTAGAAAATAAATAGTTAACCTAATCATCTCATTTTATTGCTAATTTAGAGAAGCTTTCCCCCCCTAAGTACACTCTCACTTTTCTAAATTCACTGCTTACGACCTGAGCCTTTTATCCACTGCACTATTACCAACAGCTAATCCCTCTCATTTATTGATAATTGGACAAAACTGAACAACGTGCCAAGTCCTGAACGCTGCATACTACTGAGGTTCTATTCAGTTATTCCCTAAAAACCACATTGGTTTCCAAGATTGGTTCTTTTGTGGCCTATCAATGGGAAACAAGTGAGAGATTTTCTCATTGCTCAGGAATTCTGCCAATTCCAACCTGCTGATCGCCCATCCTTTCTAAGGAATAACATTTACAGTTTATATAGTTCCCAGATCTTTCTTTTCTTAGAGTTCAATAAATAATCTGTGATCCCTGTTTAGGGGAATGATTTGTTTGGTGCATGTATTTAAATGATAATTATCCAATAAGTATTTCTTCCAGAACAGTTTATTTTGTCCACCCCGTACGAATTCAAACAAGAGAGATGCCCCAGTGTCTGGGGCTCATGCAGATTTACCCCAGGATTAGGCCACAGGCGCTATTTTCTATCTGCTTAATTAGTTCTTGAAATCATGGAAGCCTATGATTCGATGCCACATAGAAATCAATGTAGTCCTTTCATAAGGGGATA
Organism: Loxodonta africana; assembly: GCF_030014295.1. Classification (NCBI taxonomy): domain Eukaryota; kingdom Metazoa; phylum Chordata; class Mammalia; order Proboscidea; family Elephantidae; genus Loxodonta; species Loxodonta africana. The sequence goes on from NC_087356.1 coordinate 8,920,964, forward strand.
TTTCATCAAATTTTGAAACTGTAGTATACCGTACATGTAGGTTTAGAAAGTATTTCTATCTTTAGGCTTAATACACATATTTAATGGCATTTCTTCACATGAAACAAGCCTTTGGGGCATATGTGAGGAAGAAAGGACAAAGACTTTAGCAACAGAATTGTTATAGAATGAAATTATGTGCTTACAACGGTGTAGCATTCAGAGATGCTCACAAAGGGGGTACAATGCCGTTCACTTTTTCAAGGTTTGAATTTATGCCTTTCCCAATTCAGTGGGACAGTGTGCACTGCTTTCACGGCCTCCAGAGTGCCGCAGAAAATGAGGGCCCGAGGAACACACATATCTTCTTCGTTTGGAAAAGAAGGTTCCGACCTTCTTTTCGATTTTTCGCCCTAACATAATCACGTTTTCTTAAAGTCTTTAACATACTTCACATGTTGATTTCTGTAGAAGTTTGATATTAAAACACAGATGGGAAGCCACGCATTTTTATTAAATTTGAGCACTTATGTTTAGAATGATTGGGAAAGCGGCCAATACGAGGATTCAAATGACACTCAAAGTCAAAAAATTGGCCATTTAAGGAAGGAAGTTAACTGACTCAGGACACAGGAAAAAAAAAAAAAAGGAGAGAAAGCACACAGGGAATCAGCAGTATTGATGACTGTGTTACATCTTTTAAAGAAGTATTTAAACATCACTCCAAATTGATTTTTTAAACCACCAAAAATAAAGCTAAGTGTGCACAATTGTCCTGAGATTATTTACTCCTTTCAGGTGAGAGCAGCCATGTTCACTAACTTACCAGCACAGTTGTTGATTCATTCATTCATTCATTCATCCACTCACTCACTCATGCAGCCGCTGAACACAAATGACCTCCTGCTCTGTGCCAGGTACAAGGAGGGTACTGTCTTCCTATGGAAAACCTGTAACTGAGCAAGATGTGGCAAAGCCACAGTGTTTCCATCAGGGAGAGGTTCAAGTGCTGACACAGCAGGGACTGTCTCAGAGGAAGCCACCCATACAGCAGGAACTGCACCCAGAGAAGACCCAGAGCATTCCTCCCACGGTTCCTTTAGGGAATCAAGTCCTAATGCTCACAGCATCCCCGTACATAATAAATTAACTTCTCTTCAGTTCCTTCAGATGGCGCTAGTTATGTACGTTGGGAGACTTGAGAAAATTGCCACTCCAATTATTTTCTGTGTTCTGTGGTTCAGATGGGGGACTCCAACTGAGAAAGGACATAGGTGTCAATGTGGCAACTGTCCCAGTGGGGCTCTTTAACCTGATATTAGGGACTAAAAGAAAGGCAGAGAGATAAGAAAAAGGGAGTATAAAAGTGTTTCTTGTTTGTTTATTAGAGCAATTAGACTGCACTGCTTTCCTATGAATAAGGAAGACCTAAAATGAATAGATGAATCTGAGTTATGGTGTTAGTGAAGAATATTGAATGTATCATGGAAACCCTGATGGCGTAGTGGTTAAGAGCTAAACTACAGCTGCTAACCAAAAGGTTGGTAGTTCAAATCCACCGGGAGCACCTTGAAAATCCTGTGGGACAGTTCTACTCTGTCCTGTAGGGTCACTGTGAGTCGGGATCAACTTGACAGCACTGGGTTTGGTTTAGTTTTATGGACTGCCAGGAGAATGAACAAATCTGTCTTGGAAGAAATACAGCCAGAATGCTCCCTAGAAGGACTTTATCTCACGTACTTTGGACATGTTATCAGGAGGGACTAGTCCCTGGAGAAGGATATTATGCTTGGTAAAGCAGAGGGTCAGCAAAAAAGAGGACGACCCTCAACCAGATGGAGTGACACAGTGATTGCAACATGGGCTCAAACATAGCAACGATTGTGAGGATGGCGCAGGATTGGGCCATGTTTTGTTCTGTTGTACACAGGGTCACTATGAATCAGAAAGGACCTGACATTTTTGTTCTGTTGTACACGGGGTACTTATGAATCGGAAAGGACTTGACGTTGACAGCACCTAACAACAAGGGCTTTCTTATGTGGCTATTTTGATTGCTATTTCCCAATCCCCCTTCTGTCCAGTCAGATCCGTTCTCCACCCTCTCTGCCTTGCTTCGTGCTTAGAGGCTAACCACCATGGGCCACTCTTTGGCTTCCAGCAGTGTTCAGCTAATGGAAGCACCAGCAGGGGATAGGAAGGTGGGATGACAGAGAGGTTTGGGCAGCTTCCTACCACCTTGAACCCAGAGCCTAGTGACATCAAGGGTTGTCTCTCCCCACCCCTGCACCCGCTCTGGCAGCAGAAGCCTCCTCCACTAACTCCATTTCCTTCTCTGGCCTCTTCAAGCCTAGGGGCCATAACAGGCCAGGAGCCATAGGTCCACCCTTGCTTCTTTCAACACCACCTAACCAAAACCAAACCAAACCCATTGCCATTGAGTAGACTCCAACACATAGCCACCGTACAGGACAGAGTAGAACTGCCCCGTAGGGTTTCCAAGGCAAACTGCCACACCTTTGTCCTGTGGAGCCACTGGTGGGTTCAAATCACTGACCTCCCGGTTAGCAGTCGAGCCTTTCACCACTGCGCCACCGGGGCTCCACCTACACCTCTTAAGCTCTCCTGGCCTCTGCTGTCTGCCTGGAATCTCCAGACTCCTCTACATTACTGTTTCAAATAAACAGCAGGACAATAAATATTGATGTTCCTGGTGCTCTCGTGTCACTTAACGATCAAGTTTTTATTTATTTATGATAGAGCTGGGTTTAGTTAGGCTTGGAGAAGAGTGCTTTTCTGAATTCTGTGCTATACTCCATTATTGTATCATTTGTCTAAACACAAACAGTTAAGAGATCAATATTTACATTTAGCTTTATTTTAATTACACAAGACAATGTTTCAATTTCCCATTTCATGTAGCAGACTTTTTAAAACATAAATGTTCATGAATCGGCTCTGATGTCTGTTTCAGATTTTCAGGGCCACCTTCACTTCCTTGAAGATGTTTTCCCCTTCTCTGCATTACACTGAAAGGGCCTGGAAATCTCACGTACCCTATAACTCAGAGCAAGAACCTCTCTTGAGGCTGCTGGATGGCATCGTTATTCTAATTGTTATCACATTAATAATGTTGATGAGAACAAAAAGTACAGGCTATAAGTCATTGACTATCCAACTCAAAAGAAAACTGGAAAATAATCATCAGAGGTTTACAGGTTTGACTATTCAATGAACACGAAATCTGAGAAGGAGTTTTTACAGATGGAGTCCCTCATTAGTTCCTCCTGTTTATTCAAGTAAATAAGCACAGTCACTAATACAAAGGTAAGTTCTAAGAATGAGGAAAAATCCCCATTGCTTCATTTGTTCCTGAAGTCATAATTTCTAGTTTTGAGGGTTACGTAGCATCTAACCTCTAAAAGCTCACATTTTATGTTTGACTCAGTGTATCCCAGTAAATAACATTGCTGCCAGGCCTGCGATTAAAATTGTGTGTAGAATCCCAGGGAAGTCTGCAATCTGCTTTATGTTATTATTTGGGTACTCTTCATATTTGTAATATTGATTTTTTTGTAACTTGCCTTGGATTCTTACCATCAGCACTGAGCTTTAGCTCATAAATTTCATTTCTTTTCCTACTTACACATATAACAACTGTTACAATCATTAGGCAGTCAGCTGAATTGAGCAGCAAAACACAAGTAATAACCCATGATGCTCCCAAATCCACTTCACAGATCTCTTTGACTTTATCTCGTTACTGTTGTATGGAACCTTTGTTGTATCATTTTGAGTAGGTTTTTGTCCAACCATCCAGAAGCCTGCAATTGAAGCAGGGGAAAACAGACCCCAATATAGTTACTTTTGGTAGTTCTGAAGCTTTGTCAGCCTGATTTAAAAAAAAAAGAAAAGAAAGTCAAGCCAATATACAGTAGCAATGACAGAATCTCAGAATTGGGAAGAATTTTTCTATAGTAACTGAATTTTTCAGTTTTCGTAGTTTACCTGTTTTGGCCATACCTTAGTCGTTGCCAAAGGTTGTATAAGAGATTCAGTCATCAAAGAACATTTGTAGCCAACCTATAGAATTTGTTCGTTGTAAACCAAGGCTGCTGGTTTGAAAAGTTACAGATGATTGGGTCCATGACAAATCGTGGACGAGTCTGTGTTTTTGCTTTTGAGGAAAGAGAAGAACACACAGCACCAAATACTAGTGAAGCAACTCAAGTTGGGGCCCAGGTATGGTTAAGATTTGTGAAGTGAGATACCTAAACACTCTTGCCAAGGCTGAATGGTCATAATAAACCCCAGTCAACACTGCAACCAGAGCCACTCCAGCTTGAGAAAAGGGTCATGAAAACAGGAGTGAAAGTGTTAAAGAAGTCATAGTATTTAAACGGGGTGGCAGAAACTCCTATTTAAAAATGGCAGTACTATAAATGTTCTAGTATTGTCAGGAATGTTCTGTTGGATGACACTATGCTGTGATTTGTACACACAGTGGACCAGAGTTGATGGGTGAATGAAATGATCCATAACCCTCTCTGACACATTTAGAGCAGTTCAGCTGCACATGGAGAACAGTCCATCATTTGCACCCTTCTGTGAAAGCTGGCTTTACCAAGTGTTTCAATGAAATATGTGCAACTTCCCATTTAAATTAGTACCACATGAACCATGAAGAGCACCACAGGTATCTGTTGTAGTACCAGCCTAATGCAAAAGTGACCTGTCTTGTAATGCTCTAACAGAAAAGACATACAACCGTTCATCTGTAACATATTAAAACCAGAAGAAATAAATTACTCCAGAGATGAAGAATTATTGCTTGTGAGGAAAATGTGCAAAGGTAGTCCTAAAAAGCAGCTTTTACTAAAAAATTATCGCAACAGCATTTGAATTCTTAATGCATATTAAACTGAGAACTTGTAACCATAAATCATGATTTTTAAATGGGGGAAATCTGGTTCAAACTTTTAGCAGAGATTTGCTTTACTTCTTCACCTCGGTTTTAGCCTTGGCCTTGCTAGGAGACTGCCTGAGTTATGCCAAGACCAGTGAATCAGAGGGATTATAACAAAGGCAAGCAACAAAAAGGGTAGGCGCGTATCAGGTTTTTTTTTTTTTTTTTTTAATGCTTGTTTCATAACAAAACACAATCTGAGGTTAACTGTGGTGTATGGTGTATCAATAAAATGAGATCTCTTCCTGTTATGAAAGAGTGTTGTTGAAATAACACCATAATGAATGAATAAGCTCCTTTGCTGAAGATACGTGTGATTTAGTTGCAAGTTCTCAGTAAAAACCATTAAAAACCATCCAGGTGTATGAAATATGCATTTCAAAAAAAAAAGAAAATGGTTGCAGTTCACGTAATGTACTTTCCCAATGACTTTAAATGTGCATACAAAAAGGAAAATAACAGAAATTATTTTAATGGTGTTGACAATAGGTTACTTTTCTAAATGTTTTACATCCAATATCTCATGTAGTCCTCACAACAACCCTATAATGTAGATACTATGACTATCAACATTATCCAGATAAGGACATCAAGTGAGGTAACCAAGTCACCCAGCTGAATTCTGGAGTTAAAACATGTATTTAGACAGGCTTGCGAAGCCACAGTCTTCACCATGTTGCTGTTCAGCCAGCACATGGAATCCTGCCTTTGGTGCTTTAGAAGTTCTGAAGGACTTTCATGAAAATGTTCTCATACGATGCTCATAAGAAGCCTGTGAGGTAAAGTGACCAGTCATCATTATTCCATCGTAGGAATGTAGAAACCAAATTTCAGGGAGTTTAAGCAGCTTGCTCAAGCTAAGCATGAGAAAGCAATGGAGCTGAAAGTAAAGACTTGAGGCTAGGGTCCAGGTCTGCTCTGCCAGGAATTTGTGCACAATGCCACCCTGTCACTCTTGTCACCAAAATGCCTGATGAATGATGCAGACTGTTACAACTGCTCATGTTATTCTCTTCTTCAGGACAAATATGCCACACTTTACTTTTTAACAACAAAGGATTTGTGGACAGATATTTTTTTAAAAAGGGTAATATGGCTCAATAGATTTAAACATCGTTTGTCCAAAATATATTTTTCTCTATTATAGCTCTAAAAAAATGGCTGCTCAATAAAAAAGTTAGGCTGTGTATAAAATATAAGAGCCATAAAAAAAAAAAATAAAAAAAAACCAGTTGTCATCGAGTCTATCCAGATTCATGGCCATCTCATGTGCTGTAGAGTAGAACTCTGTTCCATTGAGTTTTTAAACCTTTCAGGAGCAGGCTACCAGGCTTTTCTTTGAGGTGCCTCTGGGTGGGCTCAAACTGCCAGCCTTTCAGTTAGTAGATGAGTTCTTAAAAAACAAATAAACAAACATACTCAGGGAATAAATAGGACATCTCCTTTCCACCCTAGCAGCTGTTGTTTTATGGCATCCTCAGTGTTCTCATATTTGAAGTGAAACTTCAAATTCCAGTATTTATTGCACTGGTAGGTTGAATGGTAGGCTACTGAAGAGTTTACTGAGTGTCTTCTGCAATGGTTATAAATTCAAGACGAATAATTTAGTATGTTTGTATATTGAAACAATATTAAATTTTTTTTTCTTAAATATAGATTCATTTTGCCCAAGTTACAACTCTGCTGCTAATATCAAACTCATTGCCTAGTTGGGCAATTGTTTTCCTCAAACGCACCTTCTGAGATAAGCATTCATGGCTCTGTGGACACTCACATCGGAAGGAAATGTAATTATAAGCAGCAGTTTATCAAACTGCCACTTTGAAGTCAAGAAGAATCTGAAGAACGGTTCAGAAGCTGTAGTATTTATCTGAACAGCATCTAAATAATCAAAATAATGAAAAAGGCATTTGTATCAAAAATCATTTCCCCTAAGCTGCGAAATTAAGAGTTCCATATATTGGAGGAGAAAACCCTGAAGGCAATTCTACTTTTTAGCCTAATAGTTCTTATTCAATTATCTCCAATGCAAAATGCTATCTAATCCAAAATAAAATAAAGTGATGTATCTGATAAAACTTTGCACTCATGTCATTCCTCAACCTAATTAATGAACTACATAAAGGGAGGAGTGATCTGTCTATGAATCATAGATATTTTAGGAACAGAAGAAAAAATTAAGGCTATCTTGCTATCCACACTTACTCACAATTTAATTTTAAATCACAAAAGCTAAGAGAAGTGCATTATCTGCAAAAATCTGAAGGAGGACAGTGGTACCCCCATACTATTCAGAAAGCCAATGGAATACTGAAAAAGAGGGATAGAGGAGAGTTTAATGAAGAAACTACAAGGATCAGAAAAGGGGTAAGAGACAAGCGAGATGGGCATTTACTCTGGAACAAGCAATGGCAGGAACCTCTTTCCACTCCTAAGCCTGAAAGAGAAAGGAAAGGGAAACCTGACTGAAACCCTAAGAGAATTACTGAAAAGAAATGAGTGACAAGAAGTGGGATCTCACACAGGGCGATGTCCACATATTCATAACTTGACTTAGCAGAGTGCACGGATAAATACCCTGCCTTTTTTCTCTTCTAGCCCTCTCACCCCCTACCGGCACCTCTCATTAGCTGAGCCCAAGAAGGCAGGAGGCAAGGGAGCTCAGTTCATAGAAGTCTACCTCTATGGCACAGAGCAGAGTGGAGAAGGATGAAAATGGACTTGAAGGGCCACATGAAGAATATCCAGTGCATTACAGATCTATTCCTTAGCTTCATGGATTATACATTCCAAATAAAAGTCCCTTGGGGGAAAGACTGTGTTCATTGCTCTACATTACTCTTAGCACTAACTATTCCTTTGTATACTAGATGTGTGAACATATTTTTGATGCTCACAAAAACGACCTTTTCTTTTTGCAAAGAAACGTACCTGAGATGATGGTCAAAATACCATATTCTAAATGGGCCCTCTTTTTCCATATAAAATATACTTACAGTATAGAGAGAAGTGAAAATCGTATTTAAAACTCATGCATGATCCATATAAATCAGTATCTCATATTTTTTTCTTCCCAAATATGCTATATATACTAAATTCTCTGTAAATACTACAACAAAAAAAGGTTTTCATTATGTTGAATTCAGTTTAAATTTTTATGAAGGGCATGTAGTAGTTATTTTTAATGTGACATCTTTTTGCACAAATAAGCTGAGGAGAACTGTTTACCATGAATATTATAGAAATAAGCCTCAAAACTCTCAAAAGCTTGGACTAAATTTTACCCAACACCCTCTTCTAACTCCAAACTCTGAAAATAGCTCCAAAATATTATGTAAATTCTTAATCCAGAGTTGGTTTTCTCTTTCTACTCAATGTACTTGAGATCAGCGTCTTACTCAACCTTCTCTTATCTACCCTCCCACCCAGAATTTTAACTTCTTGTATCCCAAATTATAGTGTGAATATCACAACGACTTAAACAGCATAAAATACTCCAAATCCATATATTAATGTATTTTGTTTAGTGCCCAATTAGGTATGGAAACATATATAACTACATATGTATAGGAGTCAGAATCGACTTGACGGCACGATTCTGGGGTGGGACATATGTATATGACACAGGCAACATCAAGAGAAATGAAAGGAATACATAGAGTCACTGTACCAAAAAGAATTGTTTGATGTTCAACCATTTTAGGAGCCCCAGGATATGATCCAGAACTGCTGGTATTGAAGGAAGATGTTCAAGCTGCACTGAAGGTATTGGAGAAAAACAAGGCTCAAGGAAATTATGGACTACCAATTGAGATGCTTCAACAAACAGGTGTACACTGGAAGTGCTTACCCATCTATGCCAAGAAATTTGGAGGAGAGCTAACTCGTCAACCGACTGGAAGAGATCCATGTTCGTGCCCATTCCAAAGGAAGGTGATTCACAGGAATGCAGGGATGATCAAACAATGTCATTAATATCATGTGCTAGCAACATTTTGCTGAAGATAATTCAAAAATGACTGCTGCCATACATTCACAGGGAGCTACTAGACATTCAAGCCCAATTCAGAAGAGGAAGTGGAATGAAAGATATCATTGCTGATGTCAGATGGAGTTTGACTGAAAGCAGAGAATACCAGAAATATGTTTACCTATGTTTTATAGACTATGCAAAGGCACTCACCAGTGGGGATTACTTAATCGTGCTCATGTGGAACTTGTATATGGATCAAGAAGTGGTTTAAGCAGAATAAGAGGATGCTATGGGGTTTAAAATTGGGAAAGATGTGTGGCAGGGTTGTAGCCTTTCACCTTATTTATTTGATCTCTATGTTGAACACAAAATCTGAGAAGTTGGATTATGTGAAGAAGAACAAGGCATCAGAAGGAAGACTGATTAATAACCTGTGATACACAGATGACACAATGGTACTTGTGAAAATGATGACAGCTTGAAGCACTTACTGATGAAGGTCAAAGACAACAGCCTTCAGTATAGATTACAACTAGTTGTAAATAAAACAAAAATCTTCACAACTGGGTTAATAAAAAACATCAAGATAAATGAAGAAAAAAATGAAGTTGTCAAGGATTTCATTCTAGTTGATCAACAATCAACGTCTATGGAAGCAGCAGTCAAATGACGTATTGCACCGGTCAAGCTTGACACAAAAGATCCCTTTAAAGATCTAAAAAGCAAAGATGCTGCTTTGATGACTAAGGTGAACCTTACCTAAGCTACAGTCTTTTTAATTAGCTCATATACATACAAAAGCTGGGAAAGGAAAAAAGAAGATAGAAGAGGAATTGATGCTTTATAATTTTGGTGTTGGTAAAGAATTTTGAATAAACTGTGAATTGCCAGAAGAAGGAACAAAATCAGTTTTAGAAGAAATACAACCAGAATGCTTCTTAAAAGTGAGGATGGTGAAACTTTTCCTGTCTGCTTTGGACATATCATAACGAAAGACAAATTGCTAGAAAAGGACATCATGTTTGCTACAGAAGAAGGTGAGCAAATATGAAACAAACGCTCAATGAGATGGATTGACACAATAGATCCGTTAGTGGACTCAAACGTATCAAAGATCATGGAAATGGTTTAGGACCAGGCAATGTTTCCTTCTGTTCTACATAAGGTTGCTAGAGGCAGAGCCAACTAACAATAGCAACATATATGTGTATAGACACAGAGAACTAGGTATAGATGTAGAGTTAGATGGACATAGATACTTTTTCTTTACTTGAATAGAATATTTTCCTTTTGTTCGAATAGAACATTTTCTGTAAATTATCAAAATTGGGAACGTAATCCAGCATATGTGTTTTTGGCCTGTAGTTTAGCTTCACATTTTCTAATGTACTTCTGTTTTAGTTTTTTTTTTTTCTTTTTGGTCAACAACAATAATGAAGGATTTTTACAGTGTTTTTAAAGTATGAGCTCTGAACAGACTGTCATGCCTGTGTTGATCCAGTATTTCTGAACATTTTACTGGTTAAATCGGAGTGCCATAGTTGATGGTATTCATTTCCACATGATAACTATAATGACCAAATACCAAAACCAAACCCATTGCCGTTGAGTTGATTGTGACAATTGACAGTATTTTTACTGATATAAGCAAACAAAGTACACTTCTTCTGCTGTTTCAGAAATTTTGTTCAGATACATAAAACCTTTCAGCTAATTCCATTGATGCTTGTGTATTTCCCCTCACCATAGTTTTAAAAGACCACTCTAAATTATCCTCCTTAATGAATTTTTGTGGAGTGCCCATCAAGTGCACACCACTGTATTAGGTACACTCCTAAAATAATTCTACCCATTACTGGAGACGAGATTCCTGCATGATAATTAGAGTCTCTTCAGACCAAATGAGTTTACACTGAGTCCCATTTCTACTGAGGGTTATTTGGATTTTTGGTACAAATCACTTCATGAGTATAAGAGTGATGCATTTCTTTACCATTACTAATTTTTAAACTAATTTGAAATGAAAACAGCAAAGACTATCTCATTATCTTAACCAAGTCCTTCACCAAATTCCCTCTGGAATCACTGTCAGCAGGAATTATATGTCTTTCTTTTCCTGCTGGCCAGATCAGACACATTTTTCTATCCATGAAGCCTGTTTCAAGGGCACTTTGCCAAAATGATAATTTGCCACAAACAAGATAAACAAGGCAGAAGACTGGATATCAAATATTGGCAGGAAAGTGGAGAGTTTGTAGAGGATAAGTGAGTTCTGTCCTGACTCCACCACTGCCAAAGCAAACCGTACTATCAAAAGCCTCAGAAGCTTTTAAAAAAAAAAGACAATAGATTTCTATTACAAAATATTACATACTTATAAATGCATACACACAATTACAGGTAGATGATATATAGATAGAGATAAGTCTTTGGGTGGCATGAACAGTTGAGTGCTCAACTACTAACCAAAAGCATGGAGGTTCGAACCCACCCACAGATGCCTCAGGAGAAAGGCCTGGTGATCTACTTCCAAAAGGCCACAACCTTGACAACCCTGCGGAGCACAGCTCCGCTCTTTACTCACGGGTCCACACAAGTCAGAACGGACTCAACTGGTGCTATGTATTTCTAGATATCGATCTGTACAGATACGGATGTCAATATAGACGTATGATGGTTAAAAATTAATCTATTACCAGAGTTATAAAAATAGCCTCCTAATCACATCAACATACGTAAGTTAAGAGATACTCCTTTTTCTTCAATCTCGTGTCTGTCAAATCTCAAATTTTCATTAAAAAAAGTACTAAAACTTTCCCACACAGATTCAACATCAGCTACAGCAGCTGTTACCCCATCACCATAAAAACAACAAAATAAACTATGCATTGTGTTTGATCAATTTAGGACCCACGGAGAAGGGCACTTCAATCCACTACTTCTGCTCTGCATGTCTGTGAAATACGTGTGTAGTGGGGAGGAAGGGAGGCTTGGAGGACTCGGTCAAATAAAGGACACTGACAGAGCAGAGAAAGTGCTCAGTAATACCCAGCCAGAGAGGTGCAGGAAGAAAGGACCAAACCTGGACAGAAAGAAATGATCTTCACAGAAATAAAAGAAAACCCCTTGGTAATCCTATCATATAATGTGTTAACCATTATAAAAGGAATATTTTAACCAATGAACATAGTGGAGTTAACACAAATAGAGGTGAGGATGAAAGTCTGTAAAGAATTAAGAAAAAGCAGGAGAAGACACGTGTGAATGAGAATTGAATATACTGCATTGTAGGGAACTTTGGTATACCACAATAGGAAAAATCACATATGAAACATGGAAGCCAGGACAGGGGATTCGGAGGGGGGGAAACAAGAGTAGCAGGTTCCAAGTAAGAGAGGGCACAGAAAACCAAAGGCAGAGAGAAAGTAGCTGAAGTGTGAATCCTCAGAGTTGCCAAGAAATTTGATCAGATTAAAAACCTAGGAGAGGAGCAGAGAAAGACTCAGGGAATGAAAACCGAGGAGTCCTGTGGCTCTCAGTGGATCTCACTGAGAGAAGATCTGGGAAGGCAATGAGGTGTGGGCAGTGTAATTGAGAAGGGAACAGGAGGGAATGAAAATACATGAATAACCAACGTAGGGTTAAGAGACCGTTTGACAATTGTTTTGTAGTAACTGGCTGTTGGTAATTGGAGCTGGAAAGAAAATGGGATGTTGTGGGTATGCCTAAACCCAGAGCGAAAGAAAAAGGGCTGAAAATATCCAAGTCAAACTCCCACATTACTGTT